>NW_017676760.1:0-39651 GCF_001879085.1 Nicotiana attenuata
AATGCAGATCCTTCAGGTGTTCAACTATTTCGTTCTCCCAACATAACCTATTATGGAAGTCCAATTTTATTGCAACTTAAGGTGGTTCTTTGTTTTCATTTTACTTTAATCTGCTCCTAATTTGGAGTTCCTTATAAAGAATAATACCACAGATCTAAGTGATATAACGAACTACGAGCCTCTCTTTAACTTGGTTTAAGTTGAAGCAAGTTTCTCATGTTTAATTGGTGTATGATCTGTGTTTCAAAAGTTCTTTGAATGTTATACTTTATTCTTTGCCGATGGGTTTTTATTGAGGATAGAGGCATAGAGCAGATTGTTTTTTCCATTTTTGCTGCTTGCAGTTTGCTCTTTTATAGTAAGCGATAGCTGAAAAAGCTTGGTTGAGCTTTTAACAAAATGATAATGAGACTATAATCGTTAATGTGCGACTTGTATGGAATTAGATGTTGGAAATGACAGATAACTTTGTGGAGTGGGGAGTTCTGCCATTAGTGTTTGTGTTGTTGAATCAATTAATATCCTGTTGTGAGAACTGAAAAGAAGGAATAGGATCAGAATACGCTGGATTTCTTGTTTCCAAACTTTCACTTCCATTAGTTTACCGTAAATTGCATACAGTAAGGAAGGTTTAATTAGATTAGCAACATTCGAACTTGTACATATATAGTTGAACTATGATTTTTGTGTCATTAAACTTTTTCTTAACAATTGTTGCTTCCATTGACATAAGTAATTGGCAACACTGTTGTGATCAACATATAGGTATCCAAAGTTGAATTACATGTATACTTGGGTTCTATTACGATTTGCTTCAAGATTGTTGAGTGGGTTACTGTATGTAATAGTGTCTCAAAATGAGAACTAATGTAATTCCTCATTGAATGCACCATTTCCAGATCATTGGATGGTTTACTAGCTTAAAAAGGTCAGTTTCAACATTTGCTATGTTGTTCCTAATGTTCTTTAATGAGGTAATATAAATTCAGCATTTAATCAAAAATTTTACGGTACAGACTGTGGTAATCCAAGCTTTTTATACCTTAGGATTTTCTGTAGACTTAAATTGATATTATATGTTGATAAAAAAATTGATACTCCTATTATATAGCTCTTTTTTTTAATGACAATGGATGTCACTAGCCAATTTATCAGGTGATGATCTCCATCTCTTCATAATTAGCTCGATGTCTAGCATATTTGGTATGATAGCAATAATTTTTTATTGGAAATTTTTTCAATTTTTAGTCGGTAAGTAAATATTCTAGAAAATATTAAAGAATAAAAATATCTAATGATGTCCAATTTCCTAAATATCTGAAGTTGTTCGCTAATCATATGTTTAAACATTCGCAGATCAGTTTTTTATTCATGGCACTCTTCATCTCTATTGCCGCCAATGATTGATGAAGAAATAAGCAGTTTTGGATTATTGGAGACGCATCCTCGCATTTTTTTGCGCTCTTTCAAAGATTGCTTAAGGTTTTGGCTGCTGTGGAAACAAGTTTCACTGTCACATCCAAAGCAGGAAACGATGGGGCATTTTCCGATCTCTATATCCTCAAGTGGACATCATTTTGTCAGCTATTTTAGCCTTAACTTATATAGTTTTATGCATTTGGCCAGCAGATAACGTAACTAATCGTATTGATGAAAGGTAGAATTTTCCATACAGGCATAACATGGAAGTCTTCCATACAATGTCACAGACGAGATATAGAATCCTAATAATAGATTCTTATAGAGTAAAAGCTGAAGCTTAACAATTCGAAATATGTCAAATTTACTTATTGTGGAATGTTATTGCTTCTTTGATTTTCCTTATTGTTGCTTCTTGTAACAACTTTTTTAAAGATCTATTGGGCCCGGGCTTAGCCCGGGCAACACCCCACTAGCCTATACTATAAATGGGGATAACCAGGCAGCTCATGGTCAACATGTCTGACTGGCCCAAAATTATTTCATGGCTGCATTTGCAGCCCAACACGTGTAGCCCAATTTTAATAGCTATCAATTCACCTTTGATTTCTCTTACTATATCCGATACTTTCAGAGTTTTATCTGCAAAGCTCTCTTCTTCAAACGCCTCTTTGCTTCATATCTGTGGTCTCTTGCTTCTCCCCTCTGATCTATTGCTATTTTCTACTGGGTAATCTTCTTCTCATCTTGTGTATTTTGTATTGATTTTGTTTTAATCCTTGATAATATGGTAGGTATTTGTGTTTTCCCCTGAATAGCGAATAAATTTTGTTCTCAAGGTGTTTGACAAAATTCTTCAATCAGAATTTCTACTAGATTTGTTATACATGTTCCTGTCTGTTGTTTTCCTTGGTTTCATTCTTTGGTTGTATTTTGGGTTAGGGCTTTCATGTACTTCTTTAGCGCCTGAGATATACCAAGAGGTTGTTTTGGTTCAGAAAAGAACAAATTTATTTCCGTATCTTTAATAACTTCGTTTGGTTTTCATTTCTGAAAATGTCTTGTACTGCATAGAGCAAATGGGTCCCATGCAACTGCTTTGTACTTTCATTTTCTTGAGTAGGAGAACTTCTTTTTAAAAGAAAGTGAACATTGTTTAGGATAACTAAGGAGTACAGAGTAGTAATTTGAGATGGGGCGTATTATAAGGTTTGTAATATTTATTTTCTTCAGTTTATGTGCTCTGCTAAGTTATGTTGCAAAAGTAGGACAGAAAACTGAAATACCTGAGTGGTCAAGACAAGAAGAAGAGCACAAAGGAAATTCAAGCTTTGCTTATAATAAGCCTTCATAACAGTAATAGCCCCTACGGAATAAGCATCACCACCTCCAATGGAAACACCACAATTGGCCATAACTGTAATAATAACATGCTCTTTGATATTAAATGGCCCTGGATTTAAACTAACACCCCATCTCCCAAACAAAGTGTAATTCTTTTTAGGAAGTGTAGCTACCATGAATTTCTTAATTGGGAGCACAGCTATTTGTATGAGAATAGCTGAAATAGTTAAAGATTGAGTTCTGTAAATAAAGAAAGTGTTGAGAAAAATCAAGAGAAAGCATGAAGTCAGTCCAAGAAACCATGTTGTGAATGTCATTACAGGTAAAGTGGGGTCGTCTGTTTCTGGAACTACCAACGCCACCTCCTCCATCGGACATCTTTCGTGATCAGCTGGTGGCTCTCCGTTCAGCTTCCCGGCGGCTGACGGTGGTTGTGGTGGGATAGTGGTGGTGGTGGAGTTCTTGGTAGACATTGAGCTGTTTTTCAAGAAGCTAAGCTAATACTTTGACAAACTTCTGTACTTTGATGTCGTTATGTATATATATATGCTGTAGGAAGACAAAAGTGAGTTAGTATTACTAAATTACCCTTTATTTATAAAGAAAGTACTATTCTGTCCCCTCATTTTATAGGATTAACATTTAAGTTATTGATTCAGCTTCTCTTGACAAGTATATTTCCAAGATATCAGGAATAAGTCAAAAATAATTTTGATTAAGTTAATATTGTAATTAACAATAACGAAAAAAAGTTAAATGTTATATAATTGGTGACAACAATCTTATTACCAGTAAAATTGAGACCGAAGATTCACTTTGTACAGAAATTGATTAATATCATTTCCCTCTTAAAGAAACATAGTGAATACTTTGTACAGGAATTGATTAATATCATTTCCCTCTTAAAGAAACATAGTGAATATACTCTTGCAATTGAGTTGTATAGCTGCTCCATTTATAGCTATTGTAGTTCTCGTGATTGAGGAGTATCTACATGTTCAATTAAACAACCATTAGATGTTGTTACAATTTTTCTTGTATATAGTGGTCAGAAAATAAAAGTCACATATATCTGAAATTCGCCCCTTAAATGATACAACAATGATCCAATACAGTTATGTAACTTCAATCTACAATACAACATTCAATAGTGCCAATTTTAGTAATAAATTCCATAACTTATGCCATTTAGGCATATTATCAAACAGTTTGTAGGCATAGATATTTACACCTCATAACTATAGTATTGGTTCCTCCAACTATGACCATTAACCAACAATTCATCTCATCATCATTCCTAACCAATTTATAACTTCCGACTACATATGTATGACCATCCATTCACACCCAACCAATAAATCCTATTAAATATCCACCTTTCAATCTCTACAATAACTATGTATTTATATTGGGAATTTATGACTTCCAATCACCATACCATAAGTTGTAATACTTGATTCATACTCATATTCCCATAATATATCCATATATGTAAGTTTGAGGTGTAGGATTTACCTTTTGGAAGAAATCTTGCAAAACCCTCCTTTGAGTTCTTGAAGAAATTTCTTGAAAATCTAAGTATTTTTATGAGAGGATTTCATCAATAATAGTATATGAATGATGGAATTTCACACCAAGATAATGGAGATTGCTTACCTTGAAGATTGGGGGAGTTGAAGGTCTTGAGAGGGTGGAAGAAAACCTCAAAGTTCGTCCAAAATAAATGGGTAAGAATGAACCCCGAAATGAGTATTATAGGCTGTTTCGGGCGCCACAGGTGGCGCTTGGCGCTGGGCGCTGCCTGTGGCGCTGGATCCAGTAGCTCAAAATTTTGGGCGCCACGGCTAGCGCCCGGCGCTACACAGGGCGCTGACGACACGAAAATGGCCATAACTTTCTATATACACCTCCAAATGATGAACGGTTTGTTGCGTTGGAAACTAGACTCAAAGAGCTTTAATTTGATAGGTGGTGCATCACCCAACTCCTTATATAACTGGAGATATGATCGTTTAAAGTGAGGTCTTGTGCGCACTCATTTACAACTTTCGTCTATCATGAAATTTTCCAACTTCAAAAGTTCCCGTTAACCATCCGAAATCACCCCGAGGCCCCCCGAGACCTCAACCAAAAGCACTAACATATCTTATAACGTTATTCAAACTTGTTCCAATTATCAAAACACCATAATTAACACCTAAACCATCAAATTACACCAAATTCAAGCCTAAAACCCAACCACCGGAATTCACATCCGAGCCCTCTAACTCATAACTCAACTTCCGGTTGACTTTTCTAACTTAAGCCTTCTTAAAAGAGACTAAGTGTCCCATTTCTTATCAAAACCACTCCAAACCAACTCGATCACATAAGATACGGATAATGAAGCCTAAAGAAGTTGGAAATGGGGAAAACAGAGTGTAACTTATGAGACGACGGGTCGGGTTGTCACATCCTCCCCAACTTAAACAAACGCTCGTCCTCGAGCATACCCAGAGTTGTCCTAGAAGCCAACCAAAGCTGAATAACCTTACCATGCATATACCCTGGGGTGATCCCACGTCACCCTATCTCGCATAGGTCCGATAACACAACATAGCTGAAATTTCCCAATCCATCTAGTCCACAAACCATAGAACCACATTTCCATTTCCGAAATCATACACAAGGTCAGAACTCACATCTATATTCAGAATAAGCTCGAAACAGCTGTAATAACCGATACCTGCAACCTCTGGTGCAATTACATGATAGACCACATAACTCAAACGCTTGTAGGGATAGCTTCTATTCACAGCAGTTGCACACAACACCCGAATACCGATAGAAAAACTCTTATTAACTAAAGTCTCATCTCAACACTTTTATATACTGCCAATGATAACTAAATCATGCGGTAAGCCATAACCATTTCCCATATCAACCATTCATGAAGCCACTTCTCCTTTGGCAAATGCTACATCAAATTTCTGAGCCGAAGCTTGATATTATCCTTCCAACATGCTAAAGTCGAATCTGTTTCTATTCATTAATGATCCCTCTGATCTCTTCTAATCCAACACACTACTCTAGTGACATGACACACCATTACATGCCTAAGCCACAACTCGCACAGTACGCGCGCCAATAAGCAACAGTCCGAGTATACTAAATTCATGAAAATGACTCAAATGAAAGAGTTGTACCACAACCTCACTAGTACCGCCACAACACAAGGCTGAGAACCCGTCTCACATCATAGAAACAGAACACCCGAATCTAACCGCGAGGTCATACCTCCACATAACTTAGCTGTCATGCGCGACCCTATTCAGACACTAGTTCACCTGAGACACCTCAAGTCACCATGCTCAAAACCATCAACCAAGCGCAATTTGATGTCTAGTACCACAAGCGAATCATCATGCCCATGTAGAAGTACGTAATACAGTGCCATACCAGTAAACCTCACTATTGCTCCATCAGGCTACACCAGAAAAGAAAATACCTCAAAGAAGAGAGCCGCTTTGCAAGTACCACAAGTACCATCCCAACGATATGCTATGAGCTCATCAATCACAGTGGAACCAAGATACATGAATAGAATAATAATAACCAGCTCTTATATAACTCACATTGACATCAACTTCACGAGCAACTTAGTTGCCAATAACATAATCCACCTGGCACGGTCACAGACATCCAGTCCAAGCATATCATATAGGAGCAATCCAACAAGTACACATGTGTATGCTAACTGAAATAAGATTCTCATGCTCCTGAACTGGCATAAATAACACTATATAGCGTAGGCATGAGCAAACTGCGCGGTCACAGCTCAAATCAGCAAGTTAACACAGAATTAGTAATTACCAAATTTGTTCTGGAATCTAGCATCTTGGAATTCTCAAGTATAGTCCCTATAGTTCTTAACAAAGCTACGAATACGAGAAACATTAAACCCTTAAGCTCAATATCCCACTCTAGGCATATCGTAGCCTACGCACCTTCCGAGCATGAATATTGGCTCGGTGCTTGCACACAGGTTCAAACCTCACATATATTCGCGCTCATAGCGCATATTTATCACCATCAATTAGCTCGACTAGTGCATCCAAAGAGTTTAGATAAGACACTCACCTAAAACATGCCACGATCCCGAAACAGTATATTTTGAGAATTTCTCGTCTCCAAATTCATAGATCACATAAATCACTGTACTGATCACAACGTCAGCACTCAAATGACTAACACATCCCTCAAGTACGATCATCCCATGATAATTATTTTCAATTTGTTTCTTCTAGGCTACATAGCAAAATCGGAATATTGGTAGTCGATCAACCAAGTGAGTATTGTAATACCAATAGACATTTGTTGGTTAAAATATAGTGCGCACCCTTCTCAGGTCTTACCGAGCAGTTATAACATTCATCTAAATACCTGAAACTGACTATTCCATCCAGAACTCGTGACCTTCCCTTTAAGAATGAACTGCCACCTTGCACATGAAAATATTAAGCATGTACCATACACCACGTCTATCATGCCATCTTGTTGCAAACACAAAATCTCATTAGAATTTCTGGGCTATAGGAAAATTTCATTCCGTGCAGTTAGAAATCTTCTATTTGCTCCCATCTAGAAGGAGTTCACAATATACAATATGTTCCTCACACCGGTAGAAGATATCGTTCGAACTATGGTAACAACTATCAAGAAAACTTTCAATTGTGTGTATCTAAATACCTGAAACTGACTATTCCATCCAGAACTCGTGACCTTCCCTTTAAGAATGAACTGCCACCTTGCACATGAAAATATTAAGCATGTACCATACACCACGTCTATTATGCCATCTTGTTGCAAACATAAAATCTCATTAGAATTTCTGGGCTATAGGAAAATTTTATTCCGTGCAGTTAGAAATCTTCTATTTGCTCCCATCTAGAAGGAGTTCACAATATATAATATGTTCCTCACACCGGTAGAAGATATCCGTTCGAACTATGGTAACAACTATCAAGAAAACTTTCAATTCTGCTCACACATACCCAAGTTATCAAAATGGAATTCCTCTGGCTTGACCAAGCCATGTAGGTCACCAACCCAAAAATATTGCCACAAAACATCTGTAAAGCATCACAATATACGGTATATAAATCTGAAGCTAATGGCAAAACCAACACTGGAGTTGTGGTCAAAGCTGTCTTGAGCTTCTGAAAGCTCTTCTCACACTCGCCCGACCATACAAACGGTGCACCCTTCTGAGTCAACTTGGTCAAGGGCGATGCAATGGATGAAAAATCACTCACAAATGGGATAGAAACAATACTAGGAGTCTCAGCTCCAACATCTCGCACAAAAGCTAGCGATGACGATCATTCTACATACAACATAGTTTACGATGAAATTATTCAAAAGGCTTTTCTGTGAATCTTTTACATGTTACTGTATAACGTCTGTTGATCTAAAGAAAGTTGAACATACAGTTTAAACACAAGAACACCCATCTTGTTTGTGGAACATGTACTTAAAAGGTTAAGTTTTGCTTCTATTTCTCCATTTGGGTCTCTCATTTATTGTTTATATTTTATTTTTTATATCTTAATGCTTGATTTTGATCTGATGTGCATATTTGTTTGTTTTATCTATGTATATTTTTTTTGGGTTATATTCGTTTTGTTGTCTGTGATTTTAGGTATCCTTATAATCCGACAAAGCAGAGGAGGTAGTAGGGTAATCGCCATGTTTGGGGTTGAAGGGTTCAATCATATTTCAACAGCTTTAGTACTAAAAAATTTTTGCAAACTTCAATATTCAACAAAGGTTGAAAATGAGTGTTTTACAAGCACTGGAAACTCTTGAATAAAAAATGTTGAAGAAGAACATTTGAGAAGCACTAGAAGATATGAGGTTCTAATGAGTTGGTTGTCACTACAATAGCATTGTGCCCACTAATTTACGCAATGTGTTTCACATATGGCTGAAAATTGAGATAACTGAATAATGTTTATTTGTTTCTTTTGTTTTTATTTACCATTTTGAAGCTTACTGTTCTTCCTTCTTCGGCATGCATATATGTGAGTTTTTTGCCAAGTAATGTGAAGCATGTTATTTTTTCCTCGCAAATTATTGTTATTATTTTCTTCTGTTTTGGTTGTCTCTTCTTGTGACTGTATTGATATATTTTTTCCCATTTTCTTGCCCAGTTTTGGGCACATGTTCTGATGTTGCACATTTTCATGGATCTTGAGCTTTTTTGGAAAAGTAAAGAAATGGATCTTGAAATTACTAAGATATGTGGATCAAAATAGTGTGATCGAAGTTTTCATTTTTAGTGTGGTCGGAGTTTCCATGTAAAGGGTAACATGTTAGTCATCAATAGAGATAGGCTTGAAGAGACAACAACCAATTTATTGTTGCTTGGCTCAAGAAGTTCAGTTATTATCTCAGCCTCTGTGACACATGGTAAGTCCGAATTCGTCATAGCATTTTTCGCTAATGTGTGTTACTGTATTTATTTCAATTTATGTAATTCTTTCTTTCATTTTAGAGGGCTGATTATACTGAGTTCAAAGTATATAATTTCCTGTGCGGGTCTTCAAAGCTTAATCATTTAAGTACTCCAGACAAAATCCTCAAGCTACGAAGGCTTACAACAACAGTAAAACTGATTGAAGCCACGTCTAAAAGCTTCCGTCTGCAGCCTGATTCCAGACATGACGGTACCGTCAACTACCAAATAAACGTACTCCTTCGAGTTACTAAAATTCACCTGCAAATTCCATCCAAGGTATGTAAAGAAATATCAACAGATTCTTTTGTATTATGCAGATTTTAAAACACTTGTGACGAGGTTTTCGAAAGAACATCAAACCAATTAGATTTGATTTATTCCAGACTCTGTGGAATTCAAGCATCAACCACATCACATTGCAGCAGAGGTAATTTATTTTCTTGCACTTAAAAATTAATAATAAAATTGTTTGCCTTGGATGATGGATTGTTGTTTTTTGCTGTACCATGAAGTTATGCTTTCCTGCTGCCTAGGGTGGGTGTGGGGATGGGTGGAGTGGGGATGGTCTGAGAGGCACCAAGCTCAAAAATTTGTTTCTTGTATTATCTTAGAAAAATCTCTTGTTTAAATTTTTTTGCTGAAAATTGGGGAGAATATAGAATTGAAAATTATGTTTTTACATTGAAGTAAATAAAAAATGGTTTTATAGGATCCCGAGTATTTCTTTGTCATAACTGCTTTGTTATGCTTTCATTGAGCCGGGGGTCTATTGGAAACAACCTCTCTTGTGGGATTACGCTGGGTATGTTGTTGTTGTTGAACCCGGAAAAAACATTAATCTTGCCCCTGTATGTTTCTATTATCATGAAGATTTTCTATGCATTGAAATAACTATATCGACGTGAGAATGAAAGGAATCCATCCAATGCTGTTGAATATCAAGAGAAATATGTGCTACTAGGACGAGTATAGTACTATGAAAGTAAAGCTTGTAGGATTTAAAAGTCCAATAAATGGATTAACAGGTAGTCAAGATAAAGATGGATCAAGTTGTTTTTGATTAACTGCATTGGCCATTGTATGCCTGTAACTTGGTGCTGCTATTTTATAGGATCATCGTACATTTGGACAGAGGTACTGAGTTTCTTGACTATTTCCAAATTCCTGATGGACCCATATTTTTGAAAATTTGTGAAGAATCTGCTTGCAACGGGATACCGAATAATTACCTCAGTGTAAGTTGTAATCCTTACTACTGATACTCTGTTCTATTCGTGAATGCGTTCTTATAATTCTTCTTTCGTCTTTTTACTTTATTTATCAAGACAGTCAAATCTTATTATGCCGCTTCCCCTCTTTTTCTCCGGTGCCCAACTCGCTTTCAGTTTTTGATTGCTCCTCGATATGGTCCATTTAACAAAGGATCATACATTTTAGGCACGTATTCTTTTTTAGTATCATCATTACACAATCTAGTCCTCCCCTTTTGCCATGGGTGAGGTAACATGATGGTAGGAATTGGAGAAGGAAATGGGAAAGAAATTGATGTCATGACCCAATTCCCATACCCGATCGTGATGGCGCCTCTCGTGAAGACAAGGCCAGCCAACTTACCCAAATCATTTCTTTAACAGTTACTAAACATAAGTGAATAGAATAATACAACTTAACGGCCATAATAATCAGTATTTTCAACCCCACATAACCCGTCGGGATGTCACAAGTCACGAGCATCTAAGAAGCAGGAACACAACTACAGGGTCATATATATATAAAATGAAATCTGGAATCCAAAAGATGAAGTCCGGTGCCGCGAACGCTGGCGGTCACCTTGCTCAGCTACATTAGTATTACCTTCAGTCCGCTAATCACCCGCTACCGGGTGAACAATACCTGCAATTGCACGCGAGGTGCAGGGAGTAAAGTGAGTACTTCCAACTCAGTGGTAATAAAAGTAAATAATAACTGAGAGGCAAGAAATCACGTAAGAGCACTCCATCATGCTATATAGGACAGTACAACCCTTTTTAGAAAACAGTAAGACCGTGAAAAATCCTTTAGAAAATATCTGGCTCAGTTTAAAAACCTCTTTTGAAAATATCCTTTTCCAACAGTCAAGCATATGAATGCGTTATCAAATAGTGCAAGTCCGCACATAAGTTAGCCCCTCGGGCACAACACTCTATTAACAAATAACACCAGGGTATCTGGTACGCAGTGCAAGAACAGCATGGATGCCAATGATATGAAAGTGCTGAATGTCATGCCACGTAGTACAAACAGGAAACAATGCATGAATGCAATGCAATGCACATGACCGCTGCGGCGCGCAGCCCGATCCATTTGGGTACCCGCGCTCACTGGGGGTGTGTACAGACTCCGGAGGGGCTCCTACAGCCCAAGCGCAATATCATCATAGCATCGCTGCGGCGTGCAGCCCGATCCATCCTCAGTCCAGAACATGCAAATGAGCCACTCGGGCAATGTCAAGTAATAGCTTTTAACTCAGAACATCAGAAAAATGCAATTTAAGTCTTTAAACTTTAGCAATATGACTGCACATTTCAAAACAGGGTTTAACTCAGGACTGAAATCATTTAATATGCTAAGTGTCATGAAAACAGTGATAATAACCCCTACAGGGTTCAAATAACCGGCACGAAACCCAAAACATGGCAATCAGCCCAATTCAAGATAGCATCTAGCAAGTTTCAGTCAATTACGCAGTAAAATCCACAACCGGGACGGACCAAGTCACAATCCCCAACGGTGCTCTACCCCACGCTCATACCTGGCGTGCAAGTCACCACAATCCAGCACTATGATGTGCAAATCCGGGGTTTCAAACCCTCAGGATATCATTTACAAGTATTACTCACCTCGAACCGGTGAAATCTCTGGCTCGCAACGCCTTTGCCCTTCAAATTGATCTCCACATGCGTCAAATCTATCAAAATCACACAAACATCGATGAAGCTCGATTTCTAAAAGACGGGGTTTTAGCCATACATATCTGAAATTCGCCCCTTAAATGATACTACAATGATCCAATACAGTTATGTAACTTCAATCTACAATACAACATTCAATAGGGCCAATATTAGTAATAAATTCCATAACTTATGCCATTTAGGCATATTATCAAACAGTTTGTAGGCATAGATATTTACACCTCATAACTATAGTATTGGTTCCTCCAACTATCATCATTAACCAACAATTCATCTCATCATCATTCCTAACCAATTTATAACTTCCAACTACACATGTATGACCATCCATTCACACCCAACCAACAAATCCTATCAAATATCCACCTTTCAATCTCTACAATAACTATGTATTTATATTGGGAATTTATGACTTCCAATCACCATACCATAAGTTGTAATACTTGATTCATACTCATATTCCCATAATATATCCATATATGTAAGTTTGAGGTGTAGGATTTACCTTTTGGAAGAAATCTTGCAAAACCCTCCTTTGAGTTCTTGAAGAAATTTCTTGAAAATGTAAGTGTTTTTATGAGAGGATTTCATCAATAATAGTATATGAATGATGGAATTTCACACCAAGATAATGGAGATTGCTTACCTTGAAGATTGGGGGAGTTGAAGGTCTTGAGAGGGTGGAAGAAAACCTCAAAGTTCGTCCAAAATAAATGGGTAAGAATGAACCCCGAAATGAGTATTATAGGCTGTTTCGGGCGCCACAGGTGGCGCTGGGCGCTGCCTGTGGCGCTGGATCCAGTAGCTCAAAATTTTGGGCGCCACGGCTAGCGCCCAGCGCTACACAGGGCGCTGACGACACAAAAATAGCCATAACTTTCTATATAAACCTCCAAATGATGAACGGTTTATTGCGTTGGAAACTAGACTCAAAGAGCTTTAATTTGATAGGTGGTGCATCACCCAACTCCTTATATAACTGGAGATATGATCGTTTAAAGTGAGGTCTTGTGCGCACTCATTTACAACTTTCGTCTATCATGAAATTTTCCAACTTCAAAAGTTCCCGTTAACCATCCGAAATCACCCCGAGGGCCCCCGGGACCTCAACCAAAAGCACTAACATATCTTATAACGTTATTCAAACTTGTTCCAATTATCAAAACACCACAATTAATACCTAAACCATCAAATTACACCAAATTCAAGCCTAAGTTCATCCAAATCTTGCGAGACACGCATTCGATCAAAAACCCAACCAAAACACCTCCGAATGATCTGAAATTTTGCACACACATCCAAAGTCTCCTAACGAAGCTACAAAAATTGTCGGAATTCCATTCCGTCCCTCGGATAAAAATCTCACCTATCAACCGGAATTTTGCCGAAATACTAACTTCGCCAAATCAAGCCTATTTTTACACGGGACCTCCAAAATAAATTTCGATCACACTCCTAAGTCACAAATCACCTTCGGGAGCTAACCCAACCACCGGAATTCACATCCGACCCCTCTAACTCATAAGTCAACTTCCGATTGACTTTTCTAACTTAAGCTTTCTTAAAAGAGACTAAGTGTCCCATTTCTTATCAAAACCACTCCAAACCAACTCGATCACATAAGATACGGATAATGAAGCCTAAAGAAGTTGGAAATGGGGAAAACGGAGTGTAACTTATGAGACGACGGATCGGGTTGTCACAATTGATCTTTCATTTTTGTAACCTAGGTTCAGTTACTTCAGGCAACATTTGAAGGAGTACTATTATATATTTGGTTCCACGCGCATTGCAATCGTGGTTTATATTCTTTAGGATTGTTTTAGCACTACTAAAGTTGGCCAAATGTTTTGTGTGGGTTTTAATTCAAGTATCTCAGTTCATATCTATTTGAATCTGCTGTCATACTTTATTTAGTTAAAAAGATCAATAAGTGGCAAAGTACAAGTTTTATCTTACTGATAAATTCAAAAATTAAGAATTCTTACCATCTGATACTATCATGATCATAGTTTTTATAAAGTTCCACAATTGAATACAAGTAACTGCCCTCTAATTGCATTATGTGCTAAATACATGCAGGATAAAGTACTTGAAATGTCATTATTCAAAATTTGTGTATTAAATCCGGCCAAGTGATTCCATCTTACTACTCAGAGATCTATTTTGTTTTGAGTTATTATTACATAGGCCTAATAAGTGTATCTTTTTCCCCTGTTCTTTCAGAGTCCTGAAATCTTCAAAAACGGTTCTTTTCATCTGCTTGCTACTCTTTTATCTGGGCAATTTATATATTGGTCTGTTTCTTTTTCTATTATAGTTTTCTGTTGATTGTGTTTTGGGATTTCAGTATATAGTTTAGATATGTCAGTTTTATCATAACAGTGAACGATATTAATTACGCTCAAAATTACATAGAAAAAGATCCTTTCTTTTTGGTATTATGTTAGGCTTATTGAATTGACGTTGTGGGTCCACAACATTACTCATTGTTCTATCTCAGCATTTGTTCCAGTTACTAATAAGTTTCATGTTTCCCTACTTAAAACATAGTAACGCTAATGCTCCTTCATTTCTGTTTCGCTCTTAGATAAGAATGTTCACAATTCAACAAAAGCCTATCAACTCTAACACGCGCAGGGAAATGAAGAAAACCAAAGTTGTCCAGTAGCTGGCTTGACACATAGAGAGAAATTTCAAGCAGTTCTATGATGTATAGGAACAAAAATTTTGTTGGTGAATGGTCATCTCTTATGCATAGTTAAAGTTATATGATGTATAGGAACAAAGATTTTGTTGGTGATCTCTTGTGCATAGTTAAAGTTTAGGTTCGACGACAATGACATTAAACACTATGCTTTTGCAGTACACGTTAAATCACATCTTCTCAAATACCTGATTCAGAAGAAAGATAAAACAACTACAATATATTTCATTGTAGCTACAATTTAAAAACTTAACAAGTTCTTTGCAATTTGAATTATGTGTTAAGCTAACAAATACCTCCTAATAGATTTTAATGTTGTCACATTTTGGTTCAGACTCCGTATGTAAATTGTTGCTTCTGCTATTCCTTTTGTGAATTTCGACGAAAATAAAAGTAATCATGAATTTGCTAACGTGAAGCTTCATCTAGCCATTGGGCTCGGGCTTAGCCCGGGCATAACCTCACTAGTATAACTTATAAGAGCTGAAAAATAAAGTATTGTACTACGTACAGACAATGATATCATCATTGTCAGTAATAGAAGAGTCTAATAAGTAAAGCAATAAGAATTTAGTGGGCCCATCATAATCAATGTAGAAGTTTAAAATAAAGAAGCAAAAGTGATGGGCCTTGAAAATGCCTCAAAGTTCCGCCTATTTACATCAATATGTGATGGCAATTTATGTAACAATGTACCATAACGGGGGCAAATGGATGTTCCATTAAAGCAGACATGGCCTGACAATTTAGGCCTCGGATAATGCCTCAAAAAAAAAATTGTTTACCAAATTACGTGATGGCAATCGATGTAATAAGATGCAAAACATGAGCAAAAATATTATTGGTGAAGCTGGCGTGTCGACGAAGTGGTGCCTGCATCACCTGTTTCACTCGCACTTCTTATTCTAACCGATAAGAACAAGAAGAGGAAGAAGACAGAAGAAAAATAACGGTGATTGCCAGGTTTTCCGAGTATAATCCAAGCGAAACTAATAAAATTTAGATGGGAAGACAATTTTACCCTTAAAGTGTGAAGCAGGCACGTCGTCCAGGTGTGTGCTAACTCTCCCTTATTAGATAGGAGAAAAATCAAAATTACCGCCTATGATAAGACTGATTCAATCAAGAATTTTCTAAAGCACATAAAGAACAGAAGCGACCGACATATTAAACTTCCTGTGCACAAAGCCTTAGCATGCCATAAAAGATACAACAGAGAAACATAAGATGACAAGAAATCTCACAACAATTAGCACACCTAGCATGAGAAATTGTTCCCAATTTATTCTTTTCTTTCTTTCTTCTTCTTTAACACATCAACGTTCATTTAGTTCTTTGTCATCCAAAAATAATATAATTTCTTTAGCTTAGCGATGTCGGGGTGGCGATGTGGGGTGGACGAAAGGAACAAGAAAAGGGAGCTCTTGTTAGGTGTAGTTAAACCTAAAACAATAATAGAAATCTTGAAAAAGGCCTAATCCATTCAGGAATTGCCTCGAACACCTAAAGAACAAAGGTGATAGACACATTAAACTTTCTGTGCAGCAAAGCCTTAGCATGCCATGAAAGATTAAATAGAGAAACAGAAGATAAGAAGAAGAAAACTCACAAAAAACAATGACCCAAAGAGAAAATTTGGTGATAATATCAGGAACTGCGAGGAGCGAAAAGGTGGAACTGGGAAACTTCAATTTCCAGACGTTAGAGCTTTTAAACTATTGCTAGATTGGTTTTTGATACAGAGAACCTGCATCTGCTAAGTTTCTCAAAGAGTTGTCTGTCTGGTACCGATAAGAACAAGAAGAGAAAGAAGACAGAATCAAAATAGCGGTGATTGCCAGGTTTTCCGAAGTGATCGATATAATCCTAGCGAAACTAATAAAATTTAGACAGGAAGACAATTTTACCCTTGAAGTGTGAAGCAAGCATGTCGTCCAGGTGTGTGCTAACTCTCCATCTAATAAGAGGGACTTAGCACACACCTGGACGACATGTTTGCCTGGCTTCGAGGGTAATATTGTCTTTTCGTTTAACTTTTTTTTGGCTTCACTTGGATTATATCGACCCTTCTTTCGCTTCTCTCTATCTCACTCTTCTTATTATTATCGTTACCAGGCAGACAGGTCTCTCAGAAACTTGGCAGATGGAGGTTCTCTAATCAAAAGGTTAACACACGAGTTATTGCAAATTAAGTATCACCAATATCAGAAAAGCTCTACCGTCTGCAAATTTTTGTTTTCACCTTCTCTCTCCTTACTTTTCCTGTTCTTATCTATACACTTTGGTGAATTTTCCCGTCTGGATCTTTGTTTTCCTGTAAGCTTTCTTCTTCTCATCTTGTATTTCTCTGTTTCATCTGGCAATCACCGCTATTTTGCTTCTGTCTTCTTCCTCTTCTTGTTCTTATCGGTACCAGGCAGAGAGTGTCATACCTCCTTTTTTCTACCCCCGGAAAGGTATAAAGGGAGTTTTTTCCAATTTAAGTGACAATCGAAACGGGATTATTTTATTTAAAATTCAGAGTCGCCACTTGGAATAATTTACGGTGTCCCAAGTTGCTGGTTTAAATCCCGAATCGAGGAAAGATTGACTCTGTTTTACAGTCCGCGAACACAGAAATCCGGGTAAGGAATTCTGTTAACCCGGAGAAGGTGTTAGGCATTCCAGAGTTTCGTGGTTTTAGCACGGTCACTCAACTGTTATAATTGGCCTATTATCTGATTTTATTACATGTTTTAGCCTATGGTGCAATTTTAACTTTATAACCGCTTTTATTTAATTTTTTAGGGAAGATTTCAACGTTATTTAAAACACGCCTTGAACCACGTCACATAAATGCACCCACGGTCCCCGACATATTTTATCTAACATTGTTGAGATTTGGATTTGGGTCACATAAATGCACACCCGAGTTTAGGAAGGTAATTTTTAAAATAGCGCGCCTAAAGCAACTACGCACTTTCAAGTTTGCGAGGGCCATGGAAAATTCGCTAAATGGCGCGCCTTGATTTTCAAAGGATTAAGATTAATCAAGCGAGGGCCATAAGTTGTATATTGCACGCCTCAAATTAACTATAAGGATCTACTAATTAAATAAGGCTTAAGAAAATTATAGCTACCTCTAAACTAAAGTTGAATTTAAATCATTAATCTAAAAGCCAATACTGGGTGAGGTCCAATCTATTTTCATTTCAGAGTCTGGGCCTGGCCTGAGGCCCAATAACCGATTGCCATGACAAACGCAGGGACACGATTGGGCTTGCCATGAAGCCCAAATTAAGAGCTCAACGCAGAAGGGGAAGCTTGGTGCATATGGTTCCATGCTGATAGCCACCTTAATACTATTACATTTGGGGATTTTTTCCTAACTATACCATATATGAAACCTTATTACCAAAAATGTGCATTGTTTGTTAATTACCCGCCCAGTCCATGTTTTGCCTACAAATTTTGTACCATTCGACTATTAGGCATTAAAAGGGCAGAATATTCCCTAAAATTAAGGAGAGAATCTTGGTGTTAATTGATTCTACATTAAATTCAATTAAAAAGGGAAAGGAGATTTCTCATCTGCGTATTTTTCTCCAGAACTACAATTCAAATTCTCGAGGAAAAAAAAAGAACGAACAATTCAAATTTTCGAGTTTCAACAACTCAAAGTTGAAAAAATCTGTTCTTCGTCGTTTCTTCTATCACGGGAGGTTTGAGAGACTTCAATACCAAGTTCCGTTGCAGCAGGATTAGGGGTTTGAGGATCCTGATCCACCACCCTCTACATATACCCTTATCTTCTACTGATCCTCCGACCGCAACTGATCAACCCCTTCAACATCTTCAAGGCTAAGATGAAAATGAATCAATAATTAAAGTCCTTTCTAGTATTGCTAAACCACATCTTAACTACATTTTTCTAGAAAAGAAAATGGCATACGATTTTATCTGCTTTGCTCTCCTCAAGATGCAGCTAGCATGATGTCACATCTGATTCAAAAAAACAAGCACCAATTAAATGGACATAAAGTGGAGAGTTCAAAGGCAGATCAATGACAATAACTTAAAGCATGTAAACAACAACAAAAATGAGAAGAAAAAAATAACAGCAATAGGTCTTCTTAGTTTTATAATATTATCTACAAATTTACTACATATATCTACAATTTTACTACAATTTCTTTATTTGGTGCAGGAAAAAAATATTTTAATATACAGTGTCTCCAGATTGTAGATAAATTGTAAGCAAATTGTAGTTTACTTATAGTTTGTAGTTAATTTGTAGATAAATTGTAGATAAAATATAGATATATTGTAGATACTATATTTTTAATACTGTAAATTTTTTTTCTTTGTGTTTGTTCTGAAAATGTAGGTGAGGGCTTCAACAGATCATATACATACTGTGTTGGATGGTGTGAAGCGGTACATTGTGTGTCTAGAAAACAAGAAATGTAGCTGTGGCCAATTCCAAGATGAAGAACTTCCATGTATAAATTGTTTCCAGATTGTAGTTATAATGTAGGTTAAATGTAGTTAATTTATAGTATTTGTAAAATTTTGTAGACAATTTGCAGATTAATTGTGGATGTCACATTTCTACAATTTGCTCTTCATCTACAAAAATTCTACAAAAAACTACAATTGCACCCACACTGTCACACTTATATTGGGTCAGATGTTTGTTAACCAAGTTTTTTCCTAGTTTGGTCAAGAACATGTGTGTCAATGCCGGATAAGTGTGACACTTGAAGAATCTCTACCTTTAAAGAACCTCTAAATTGCCTAAAAAGACAATTTATTTAATATTGAAATAATATAGACAAAATGGAGCCGGAGGTTACAGAAGATTCATATGGCTACCCCATAAATTTACAATTGAGAATTGTTGATTGATCGATTGAGGAAGTCTTCTATGTTCATCGTCTAATTCAACTTCGCTTACTGCCTCCATTTTCAAATCTTCCTCCATCTTTGAGCCTTTCTTCTACTTCGCTAACCCCAACAGAGACGCAGAGAAACACTTCGAAGATTTGATTAATTTGATTTGATTTTGCCGCTGGTATTTGGTATTTTCCGGAGTGAGAGATTACTTCTATCTGTTTAAAAGCAATGGATTTTTACGGCGCTGGTCAGATCTTAGGAATTAAGGGGAGAGAGAAACGTGGGATATATGGATACCTTTAATTAAGGAGTAAAAACTGTCCATTAATTAGACCCTTAATTAAGTATGGTATAGGATTGGTAATTTGGTATACGGGTTTGTAATTAAATCAAACCTTAAACATGAATGTAAAAATCCCTTAATATTACTGTCAGCAAAAAGGGTGGGCTTGACCCTTAATTCTCTTCCAAAATTATTGTCCAAAGTTACCAAAGTCCAAATACGGAACTACACTACGCCAAATAATCCCTACTTACCTTCCGAACCCTATCCTTTGTCACATACTACGTAAATTTAAATATTAATAAAATGACTACAAATCTACGTCTAGGTAAACTATAAAAATAAAGAAACTACAATTAATGAGATAATTCAAAAGTCCATAAAAAAATATCGGGTCGTTACATTCTCCCCCAGTTAAATAAACATTCGTCCTCGAACGAGCTAGAAAATATACATGACATCTCAAACAGTTACAAGTACTTGCTCTAAATGTATTCGTCGAACTCCCACATAGCTTCTTCTATCTGATGGTTTCTGATGTGTGGCTATAATTCATGGTTTAGCACATTATTCGCCTTGCATTTTATATGCTTTAATGATAAATTACACTTTATTTGCGCGTAATGGAGTCTATTTTATGTGTAGGTGAATTGGAGATGAAAGTATAGCAAAAGAAATACTTAAACGTTGAAAGGGTGCTCGAGAAAGTGAAAAGGAGAAAGCTGGCGAAGCCAGGCCTTTAGCCAGGCGTTATGCCTGGCGACGCCAGACCTGGGGCTAGGTCCACCGGGCGTTATGCCTGGCGACACCAGGCCTGGGGCGAGATACATTCCGAGCTTTGAAGACTTATTTCGTCTCCTGATTTGACTAGGACTTGGCCTACACGTTTAGGTCTTTTCCTACACATGTAAATAGACCTAAAAATGTCAATTTTAAGAGATTGGATGGGGAGACCGATATTAGATCAGAGATTCGATCTAAGGAGGCAAGAACACACTAAGAGCAAGGCGGAGAATTCTTTTACGAGTTTTGTCACTTCCTTCTTCCTATTTTCATTATTGGTTATGAATTCTAGTATTGTAGTTATGCATACTATTATGAATAGCTAATTTGTTATCTAGGGCTTTGATGGAACCTATTGGAGGATAATTTTATTGTTACGTTAATATAGATTTGCTGTAGCTTTTTCTCTATTTGTTCAATTACGTTATTATTGTGGTTGGTTGAAGAGCTCTCAATCGACTGTGCCTATTTAGTGTGTATTACTCGGGAGAGAGTGCATATTTAGGTAGTTGTTGAACAATATCACGCCTAACGTATATGAGGGATCAATACGAAGGGTTTAAAGGTGGTATTAGGGATAACAAAACCTTGTTGTGATCCGAGTGAGCCGTACTTAATGCCAGCTAGCGTACTTTGAGAGGATATGTCTAGTAAATTGTGGTAATTACTAGGGAGAGAATTACAACACTCAGAGTGCTCATGATCGGTAGAGAAGACTTAGGCGAAATTATAGAAGACGTAGCGGGAAGGATTCCGAAAATTGGGGATATCATAACTCTAGACCTCCTTAATCTTTTCTCCAACCCGTAGTATCTTTAGTTGTCAATCTACTACTTTAATTATTTAGTTAATTAGATATAAGAATCTTAATATTTATAACTTAGGAATTGTTCTAGCTTATCTTCTTAGTGATAGTCAACAATTGTATCTAAGCCTTAGTTCTCTGTGGGATTCGATTCTGGACTTGTAAACCAGATTATATTTGCAACGACCGCTTAGTCCTTTTTATAAGGCATAGTTAGGCGTGATCAGTTTCATCACTGACACTTTCACTTAAGCTATATTTTTCGACCTTACTATCGTACTTGTCTATCAATAATAACTATAAAAGCTCCGTCGTTATTTAAATTTTCATCTATTTCGACTTCTTCAAGTTGAATTGTATGAAAATTGTCGCGAACATATTGTATACGGTGGAAATTGGGGCTACCCAATTTCGTTCTTCGATGGAAAAGGTGATACTACATCGAGAGGCTAGGACGCTGAGCTCGGGGTCGAGGCTCGTCTCCAATATCGAGGCCGAGGTCGACATCTTTTGCCAAGGTCGGAAGAAGGCCCACTTCGAGATAATACCGTTATGATTTAGCAACAGAAAGAGCGAGATACCCGCAATGGCCCGAAGATCACGGCGTAGATTTCAGAACAGATTGGTCCTTGGCAGTTAGACAACTGTTCAATATGATTTCCTACTGTAATTAGAAGTGTACCTTATTTAGGACTCCCCTATTATATAAGGGGAGCCCATTTCATTTGTAACACATGATTCATTGACTAGAGAATATACATTCATCACTTTCTTGCTTACTATTCATCTGAGTTGACTTATAATTTGTTGTTCCTATTAACCCACCTCGAGACTGTCAAAGATCGAGGTCGAGAGTTGGCTTGTTCACTGGTTTGACTTATGTTATTCTTCAATTTACATATTTGATTCTTTGTTAAGTTTAATTGTTACTCGGATTTTAGGGTAAACAGTTTGGCACCCACCGTGGGGCTGAGGAAAATAGTGATTGTTTTAGTGCTGATTCTAATAACACACGTTATTTTCAAACTTGTTCTTGTTAAGAATTTTTGTTTTCAGGTTAAGACATGTCAAACTCACAAAACGCACCCGTACATGGTGAGGATGGTCTTGGATTTCACAGGGAAAACGACAATGTAATTGCTCCAGAAGTCGGGGTGCTACCAGCTAATCTCGGCGGAGAACCGATCATCGATCCAGTCGATATCAGTTCGCACATTGCTTTGGATGCGAATTTAGGCGCGGACCCCGAGGGGAGTATGCGAATGGAAGGCCGATCTGGTGGCCAAGGAACACAGGGCGTAGGAGACGGGGGAGTTAGTCTCCAGGTAATATTCGAGATGCTACAGGCTCAATAGGCTGCTATTGCTTAGCTTTAAGGTCAACATAGAACTCCGAGCATGGTCGAGCCGGAAATCACTCATCGTACCGAGCCAGTGCC
Source organism: Nicotiana attenuata (assembly GCF_001879085.1). Taxonomy (NCBI): domain Eukaryota; kingdom Viridiplantae; phylum Streptophyta; class Magnoliopsida; order Solanales; family Solanaceae; genus Nicotiana; species Nicotiana attenuata. The sequence continues at coordinate 23,105 of NW_017676760.1, forward strand.
AGAAAGGTCATATTATAACAGATCAAGGACTGATCCTACAATTATGAAGATGCTCGAGGAGCTCACCAAAAGAATAGAGTCGGGGGAGAAGAAAATCAAAGATAATGATAAAAAAGTGGAAACACACAACTCCCGAGTCGATCAAATACCGAGGGCACCCCCGATCTTAAAAGGTTTGGATGTAAAAAAGTTCGTGCAAAAGCCTGTTCCTCAGAGTGCGGCTCTAAAGCCCATTCCTAAGAAGTTCGGTGTGATGACCCAAAGGGTCATCTTTTGTTTTAGAATCCAAGTCCGTGTTTCGAGGCCTCGAAAAGCTCATTTTCTTTCTCCTCGATTTGCATGCGTAGTCCGAGCGCGTATCCGGAAAGCTTTTATGTGAAAAATTTAAGAAAAGATGATTTTTGTCTTAAAAAGATGATTTTTGTTGACTTTGGTCAACGATTTGGGTAAACGGACCCGCACCCGTGTTCCGATGGTCCGGAGGGTCCGTAGTAAAATATGGGACTTGGGTGTATGCCCGGAATTGAATTCCGAGGTCCCTAGCCCGAGAAATGAATTTTTGAAGAAAATTGTTAACTAAGAAATATAATGGTTTTTGGAAATTGAATAATGTTTGATATTGTTGGTATCAGGCCCGTACTTTGGTTCCAGAGCCCAGTACAGGTCTGTTATGATATTTATACCTATCTGTGAAATTTGGTGAAAAACGGAAGTGATTTGACGTGATTCGAACCTTTGGTTGAAAAAATAGAAAGTTTGAAACTATCTTGAAAATTTCATGCGTTTTTGGTGTTGAATTCATAGTTCTAGGTGTTATTTGGGCGATTTGATCGCTTGAGCAAGTTCGTAGGATGTTTTAAGACTTGTGTGCATGTTTGGTTTGGAGCCCCGAGGGCTCGGGTGAGTTTTGGATAGGCTACATAGTGTTCTGAAACTTGATAAAACTGCTAGTATGTTCAGGTCTGCAGACTTCGCAATTGCAAAGTCTGGCTCGCAAATGCGAGCATCGCATTTGCGACGAATCTTCGCATTTGCGATCAATAGACTGGGAGGGGACCTTCGCATTTGCGAAGTTCATTGTCGCAATTGCGACTTGAACAGTGGCCGCATTTGCGAACAATTGTTCGCATTTGCGAAGTATTGGTCGCATTTGCAAACCTGTGATCACAAATGCGATACCTGCAACTGCTCAAAACATAACTTAGACGGGATTTTCACCCATTCTTCACAATTTTCAAAACCTAAACTTCAAGAGGCGATTTTCCAAAGACCATTTCTTCCCCAAATCATAGGTAAATGATTCTTAACTTATTTCTTCCAATCTATTTCATCTTTTTACAAGATTTCATCATAAAATCTAGGGTTTCTCATGGTGGAATTGGGTGTTTTTGGGTAGAACCTAGGAATTTCGAAATTTGGGGATTTGGACCTCAATTTGAGGTCGGATTCCAAAACCAATTGTATATTCGGTGTAACGACCCGATCGGTCATTTTGAGCATTTGTACTTCGGTCGCCAGTTCTCGTGCATGACTAGCCCCGTATGATGTATTATGACTTATGTAAATCGTCGGTTGTGGTTTTGAGGTTAATCGGAATAGATATTAAGAATGATTCTCAGCTTGAAGCTTTAAATTTGGAAGGTATTGACCCAGTCTTGACTTTTTAGTATTCGATCTCGGATTTGGATTTTTATTTTGGTTAGCTCCGTCGGGTGGTTTTGGGCTTAGGAGCGCGTCCGAAATGGAATTTGGAGGTCCGTGGTGGATTTAGGCTTGAATTGGCAAAATTGGAAATTTGGCATTTCCGGTCGGCAGTGGAAATCTCGATATCGGGGTCGGAATGGAATTCCGAAAATTGGAGTAAGTCCGTTGTGTCATCTGTGACGTGTGTGCAAAATTTCAGGTCATTCAGATGAGGTTTGATAGGTTTTTTGATCGGTTGCAGAATTTGTAAGTTTTTGAAATCCTTAGGTTTGAATCCGAGGGTGATTTGGTGTTACGATGTCGTTTTGAGTGTTCTGAGGGTTGGTGTGAGTTTGAATGATGGTATGTGACTAGTTCATATATTTGGTTGAGGTCCCGGGGGCCTCCGGATGATTTCGGATAGTTTTCACAGAGTTTGAACTTGGGAAATTGCAGCTGGTATTGCTGCTTCTGTCATATCCGCACCTGCGGATTGGGGACCGCAGGTGCGAGCTCCATAGGAGTGGAAGAGAGGCGCAGATACACAGCAGGGGTCGCAGGTGTGGTTTGTGCCCCGCATCTGCAATGACCGCAGGTGCGGTCAAACAACCGTAGAAGCAGGAATGCCCTTTTTATGAGATTCCGCAGAAGCGGAGATTTTTGCGCAGATGCGGCCCCGCAGATGCGTAATGGGGAGCGCAGATGCGAATGTGCTGGGCAGAATGTATATAAAGGCTCCTTCGCAATTTTCAGTCATTTCTTCACCATTTTTGGTCGATTTTGGAGCTCCAAGCTGTGATTTCAAGAGGGGATCAAGTGTTTTCAGAGAGGTAAGCTACTTGGTTTTTGTATGTTGTGTTTATGGTGATTATTCCATTGTTTAATCATGAAATTTGTGGGAAAAATTAGAGAAAGAATTTGGGAAATTAGGGCTTGAAATTGGAGAGTTAAATTGGGGATTTGAGGGGCTATTTGAGGTCCGATTTTGATGATCTGGTATGTATAGGCTCGTGGAAGGATAAGGATTCTAGTGTTGTGATTTTTATCGGATTTCGAGACGTGGGCCCGGGGGTCGGGTTCGGCCAATTTCGAGATTTTGAGTTTAATTTGATAATTTTCGCGTGGGCTTTATCCCTTTGGCATGTATTGATGATATGATTCTGATTTTGGATAGATTCGAGGTGATTTGAGGCCGAGTCGAGCGGCAAGGGCATCGCGGCATAGATGTTCGTCCGGTTCGAGGTAAGTAATGATTGTAAATGTTATCCTGAGGGTATGAAACCCCAGATTTCACATCGTTGTGCTACTTTGAGGTGACACACACGCTATATGACGAGCGTGGGGTCGTGCACTGTTGGGGATTGTGACTTGGTCCGTCCCGTGCGATTTTTAAGTCGCGTATTTGATTGAAAATTGTTTGATATCGTTGTGTTTTGGAAAATATTACTATGTTTTGGGCTGAATGCCATATCTGGGCCTTGTGCCAACTGTTTGGACCCTTAGGGGCTTTTTACTACTGTTTCCTCACTGTTTTGGTTTAATATCTACACTCAGTCTGCTACGTGTTTTTTTTTCTGATTTCATAACTCAGTCTCTATTACCCTGTTTTTATGCATAAAATGTTATTTTGGGCTGAACACCCTGTTTTACTAATAGCCCGAGTGGCTTGTGAGGCTGATGACTGAGAGGGACCGAGGGTCTGATTGTGTGGTTGATGACTGAGAGAGACCGAGGGCCTGGTGGTGAGGATTATACATTTATGGATCGGGCTGCACGCTGCAGCGATATTATATATATATGGATCGGGCTGCACGCTGCAACGATGTTATATAGATATTGGATCGGGATGCATGCCGCAGCGATATAGCGCTTGGGCTGTTGGAGCCCCTCCGGAGTCTGCACACCCCCAGTGAGCGTAGTCGACTATATATATGGATCGGGCTGCATGCCGCAACGATTATTATAAGGTACCTATTGAGCGTTAGTGCTGAGTGTGAGCGCTGATTGATGAGAGTTGAGTCTCGAGTGATTGAGAGGCTTGCCCGATGGGCTATATATATATATATATATATATGAGTGATGGTTTGCCCGAGGGGCTTGTTTTTATGAAATTACTGTTTTTACTCCTCCTTAAAGTGAGTCTCTATTGAATATGTCGATTAAGTTACCGATCTCACTCATCATTATACTGAGCCTCTATAGAAAATATTAAACAAATGTTTTGAACAACTTTCATCGAAATTGGAGTTTTTATGAGATGTTCGATATTTGATCACTGAGTTGGCTTTGTTATCTCCTCTGAAACTTTTTCTGTTATGAGATGTATATGCTTTATGTCTGCCCGAGGGGCTGTATACGAACTACGTTTTGCCCAGGGGTCGATTATGATTTTCTTCACTTTCACTATGAACTATATTGAACCTCTACTGAAACTGTTTGAAAGCCATTTTTCAAAGGATTTTTACTGAAATTGAAGTTCAATGAGATGACTTGATTTGTGTCCTGTTTTGGAAACATTCTGTACCCACTGTGGTGCTATGACGTGGTTTACGTGATTTCTTACTGCTCAGTCATTATTTACTTTTATTACTTACTGAGTTGGCGTACTCACATTACTCCCTGCACCTTGTGTGCAGATCCAGATATTTCTGAGCTCGGTAGCAGGTTCATCGGAGTTAGCAAGGTAGCTGCCTGACATTCGCAGCCCTGCCTTTCTCCTTCCTATTCTAGTACTTTATATTTCAGACTTGTTTGTATTGAGCAGACAGTGTTGAGTGTATTTAGTGGCTCATGACTAGTGACACCAGATTCGGGCTGGGTTGATGTATTTACATACTTGTTTCCGCATATTTCTGTTGATATATTAAAAATGGAAGATTTGAGACTCAATCTGCTTTGGAAAACACAAATTTTACAAAAGATCTTCTATATTGTTCGTGTTGTTTCGGGTGGCCTAGTTCTGTGATATGCGCCATCACGACCGGGGTATCTGGGGTCGCGACATTCGGGCTCGGGGGTGAATGGGTAATCGGGTTTTGGTTTGAATTTTGAGTTTCGACCAAGCGGACCCGGGGTCGATGTTTGACTTTTTTGGAAAAAGGTTGGAAAATCTATAGTTTTGCATTGGAATTGGTTTCTTTAGCGTTTATTGATGTTATAAAGTTAAATATGGCTAGATACGAGTGGATTGGTAGTGGAATCAAGAGGTAAAGCAGTGTTTGAGTTGTGAATTACCCGTTGGCTTGAGGTAAGTGTTTGGTCTAACCTTGACTTGAGGGATTAGGGATCCCCGACTTGCTTGCTATGTGAGGTACCATGTGTGTGGCATATAGGTGTGGTGACGAGTACCTATGCGTCGCCACATTACTTGTTTAGCATGTTTCCTTTCCCCGTTTCCCTATATATTGCTCTCCTGTCTTACTTGCTACTTGCTTATTGATGCATCCTTGTCTAATTGCCTCTTGTTTAATGTTGTTTCTCTATTGGTGTTGTTAATTGTTTCATTGTTCCGTCATATCACACTGTGGGTTCATGTTGGTTTATTGGTGCTTCATGGTACACTTTGGTTGGTCTCGCTGTGTAGTTTCAAATGGTTAAGTTTCATAATTGTAGTGATATTCCAATGTGTTGGTTTGAGGTATAAATGTTGTGGAGGATTTGAATTAACTTGTGAAACTCTTGTCTCTATTTTGTGATTGGTGCTGATATATATATTGGGATCGGGTTGCACGCCGCAACAGGAGGAATAAGGGTGAATGTGGTTGTCTGGTGGGATTGGGTTGCACACTGCAACAAGGAGTAATAAGGGTGGACAGGTGGGATCGGGTTGCACGCCGCAACAGAAGGAACAAGGGTGATATATTGAGGAGTAATATTGGTGGACTGGTGGGATCGGGTTGCACGCCGAAACAAGGAGTAATAAGGGTGAACGATTATACTGTTATTGATTATATGGAAGGATTGGGATGCGCGCCGCATCATTTGTTGTTTATGTATTCATATTCTACTGAGGTTCATTATTGTGGTGCTGAAACTCCCTTAAGGATTGGTTATAGTTGAGTATTGGTAGAACGACCGGTTTCCGTACTTATTTAATGCAAGTTATTATTTGATTTCATTCTGTATTTCCTTTATGTTTTAGTATAAACTGTTGCAGGTTACATATGTTGTTATGCCCCGCCGTTGTCTCGTCACTACTTTGTCGAGGTTAGGCTCAGCACTTACCAGTACATGGGGTCGGTTGTACTGATACTGCACTTTGCACTTTTGGTGCAGATTTCGGAGCTAGTGGCTGATCGAGAGGTTGATTGCTATCACTGCATTTAGGAGACCCAAGGTAGTCCTGCAGGCATCCGCAGGCCCTGACATCCCCTCCTATATTTACTTCATTCTGTTTTACTTTCTCCGAGACAGATGTATTTTCTTTCAAACCATTACTTGTAATATTCGTAGACTGTTCGTGAGTTGTGACACCAGCTTCTGGGTTGTATCTACTTTGTTTTCATTAATAGTATAAGGGTAAATAGTCAAATCATGTATTTCCGCTGTTTTATTTTTATTAAACTTTAATTATAAATGATTAAGAAAAAAGGTGTAATATTCTGTAACGTTGGCTTGCCTAGCGAGTGCAATGTTAGGCGCCATCACGGTCCCGAAGGTGGGCAATTCGGGTCTTGACAAGTTGGTATCAGAGCACTAGATTTCCTAGGTCTCACGATTCGCGAACAAGCTTGGTAGAGTCTGAGGGATAGGTACGGAGATGTCTGGGTCCCCAGAGGCTACTGAGTCAGGAACAATTTCACTTCTATTCATCTCTGTCGTGCGGTTTGATCTCTCAATGCTAATTGAACTTCTACTCTGTTCTTTCGCAGATGGCGAGAAAACATACCGCTTCGTCAGCTGATCAGCAGTCCGAGCCCCCAGTGGCAACTCCTACGAGGGGCAGAGGACGAGGCCTAGGCAGGGGCAGGGCTCAGCCCAATGCTCGAGCAGCAGCACCAGCGGCGGAGCCTCAGGTTGAGTTTGATGATGAGGTTCTGATCCAGGCCGTTCCAGCGGGCCCAACTCAGGTTCCAGAGGGGTTCATAGCTACCCTGGTACTTCAGGATGCTTTCATCCGTCTAGTCGGCCTCATGGACAGTGTTACTCATGTTGATACCCAATTTTTCCCTATATTTTTAGTTATGCAAAAATACCTTCAAAATAGCATATATATGCATATATAAGCATGCCCAACATTTTTATTATTTTTCCCATAATTTTAAATGTTTAAATTGATTTATTTTCTCCATAAAATCCCCAATAATTATTTCCAAAATTATTATTTTGATAATTCATCTATTGGATTTCTATATTTATGCCAAAATACGGCTAAGGTAATTTTTATATATTTTTTGCAATTACATTTAGTATTTTTAAAGCTAAATTGCACATAATTGCAATGTTAGCCCTTTTAAGATATAATTATATTTTATATGCATAAAATTGGATTTGTATTTTAAATTGCTAATTATGTATCCTAAATCATTTTAGCATTCTAAATTATTTTTTCAAAAATTATCTACTATTTTCTATAAATTAAATAGGGCAAAACTGGCTATTTAAATTATAGCCAAATTGGCTTTCAATTAGAGCCAAATCAGGACCCCAATTCCCAGCCCAATTTTACAATCAAAACCCGACCCACACCCTATTGACCGATACCCAAACTCGGAACCCAACCTACCCTTTTTAATCTCGACCTTTGATCTCCCAGATCAATGGTCCACGTTATTTCTTTCCTTTTTTAATCCAACGACCCCCAAACCCTACCCCATTCTCTCATTTGCACCGCCCTTGAATCCCTTCCTATCCAAATTCTCCCTGAGACCTAACTCAAACCCTAATCGCCGTCACCAGCGTGAACCCCTCCTACGATGTTTCTACGTCTTCTCCGACCGGGCCTGGTCTTCCACACGCCATGGCTCTTCGATTTCTTGGATCCTTGAGATCTTCTCAAGGGAATTCCAACTGGTTCCGGTTTGGAACTTTGTTTATCAGCCTTTCTCAGGCCATTTTCTGTTTGTGAGTAAGAAGTTCTTCTTGTTTTATTACGGATCTATAGGTTCTTGACCTATTCTATCATCTCTACTACTTTTCTGGAAAACCCTAGCTTTAAATCCTTCGATCTTTTTAGATCTGTGATGGATCCATGTGTCTTTAAAGGTTCTCACCTGTTTTCCTCAAAAGATTTCTCTGATTTCAAACGATTTCCTCATTTTCCAGACTAGGATTTCATAACCCTTTTGCAAAAAAAAAAAACGATTCCTTTCTGATTTTTAGCAATTACTTTGTGATTTTTAACATGTTTAAACATCACTTGAGTCTTTCCTTTTGCTCAATTCATTTTCGTTAAGAAACCCTAATACTTCTGGACTCGATTTGAAGTTTGAGTCTGTTTGCGTTGTGTTTGCATGTCTCTCATGAACATTCTAGGTTTCATGTATGTTCTATATGCTCTTGCGCTTCCTGCTCTAATTCGTTCTTAGGGTTTCTCTGATTTTGTTCAAACATGTTATTTATCGTTTAATAGGTCCGACTATTTGTTTTATTGATTGTTCACATGATAATTTATATTGATTTTTGTGTAATCTCCTTAGACCTGCGATATCTCCCCTGAATCTGTGATTTTGTGTATTTTCCTTGTAATTCTGTACTGATTTTTCGAATTGCTTCCTTACTTTTGTGATACTTTCCTTAGTTAGTGCTGATTCCCTGTGATTTTCAATCTCATTCGTGATTCTTTGAACTAACTTTCAGAATTAAAATTGTACTCTACCTTATTTATGTGCACAAATATGCTGTTAGTTATTTAACGTGTACTTTCCTTACTTGAAAATATTCTGTACTTAGTCCTTATTACATGCCACATGCTTTTACTACTCCTACTGTGGTAAAATCAGTCTTATAAGTAATTCTTTTCCCTATTTGATACAACTTGTACCCGTTTGAACTATGACTCCCTAATTGAAGGAAGTCCGGGTCTTTAATTGATTCTGATTTGTATTATTTCTATAATTGTGCTAAGTCAGTACCTATTACCTTATTTTCCTGCCTGTTCTAAAACTATAAATACTCTACCCTCTCTTTAGCATAAGGGACGAACAATTACACTGTTCTGAACTCTCTCTTACACACATACATACTCTCTTACTTGATACTCAGTTGGCTGCAAGCCAAAACTGAGTGGTTACATTGCTCTACTGCTCTATTGTTCTACTACTCTACTGCTCTACACACTACTGCTCTACTTCCCTTCATTGTACTGCTCTTCACTCCTCACTCTGCACCTATTCTCTCATTTTTACTGGTATATTTTCAGTTTAATTTACAACCTCCAAAACAATATGTCTCTATTTGTATTGCACTTCCTTTTGTTTCTCTTATGCTTCTACTTGTGGTTCTGCTGCCTCCCTTGCAATTAGCATGCCTATTTTGCCATGTGATTACCCTGTAATTCAGCATGTCTACTGCTTTCTCACATTTTCTACTACTATTCTGCCCTACCCCCTAACCCCCAATACATTATAAGCATGACACCTAGTTACTATGTGATCCTGAACCCTTTCCCCTAAACCTAATGTGTAACTCTGTTTAGCACCCCTTAAATCTGATGTTGTTAAGTTCATGGCATGAACACTTTGTGATAGACTATTGCTGTGACTATTTAAGTTCTGTAGTACTTCTCTGGTGTTAACCTGTGTGCAAATATGCTTTCGCATATGAACTACTTGTCCCCAGTTCCTCCTTTCCCTGTTTGTGTTTGAACTATGTATGTTGATTTGGTCTTGAGTTGCTGATTGTCCTGTCTCTTTTCTTCTTCAAGCTGGTTTTCACTAAGGCAAACTCTTCTATTGCCTTCCAAAACTTATTTCAAACTAATCATTGTCAAAATTGTTTCCAACTCAACTCTTTTAAATCTATGTCAAGCACTCTCACATATACTCTTAGACCACTAGGTTCTGCCCCTTTTGTGTGAGCCTTGCCTTGGGACCCTTGAGTTCCCTCTGAACTTGGACACATAAAAGCTGGCCTTTCCACACTGCACTTACTCTGTCTTGGTTATGCAATCTGGGTGTGAGCACTACCCGGGATCCCTTGAGGTCCTTAGGGAACTCTGACACACCCAGATATGAGAAAGGCTATGGAACAATCTTGGCACTTGAGGTGGTTTATTACATAACTCAGGGAGGAAGTCCTAATCAGGTGCTGAAAGTCTGGGCCTGTTTCAGGCTCTCTATAGTGTTATTTTTTCTTATGTAATTCATTCACAAGGTCTGTAATAATTTGTAAACGAATATTGGGGTAACTAGTGAAAAGGGCGGGTATTTACATGTTTATGGGGTAAGGCGGGTAGAAACCATGCCTATAGGACTTTACATTTCACTATGTTTGGCCTTACCATGTTAGAAACCATGCCTATAGGGTTTTACTATACTTGCCTTACCATGTTAGATATCATGTTTAGTAGGATTTTACTATATTTGCCTTACCATGTTAGAAATCATGTTTAATAGGTCTCAAAATCAGTTTCACAAATAGATGCCATACCTATAGGATATAATTTAATCCAACTTCTGTTATAACAAGTGTTACATGTTTCGTTCATTGGTCATCATGCCTGCAAAGTTTCTGAAATCAGTGTTAAACAACTAGATGTCATGCCTATAGGGAATAACTCTAGAAATTCTGCCTATAGATCTTAACTAGTTTAGTTAAATAAATCAACCCAGTCCACGTTTTAGTTCGTTTCGAAACTGATTTAATTAATGGTTTATTTTCTCTAAAATAAGTTCTTTCAAAAACTGCCTTGATTTNTACTGCATCCTTCATGGGCTGAAATATCGCCAACTCGTCCAAAGGCATCATCATTCGGAGGCACCATCTTCATGGCCCGAGAACATCATGTCATGGCCTGAGGATCACTTTCAATCTTTTGCATATCATTATTCAAAGGCGTCATGGTTCGGAGGCACCATCCTCATAGCCCGAGAACATCATTTCATGGCCTGCGAATCCTATACCAAACAACCCATGGCCCAGGACATCATGGTCTGAGGACGCCATTCCTAACCGTCCAAAGACAACATTCATGGTCTAACGGGAATTTGCATCATGTTTAAATTACGCAATATATGCTTGTATCGTTAATTTGCAAGTAACCCGGCGAGCAACGGCTATCCCAGCCGGAGCGATCCCGCTCCAGTTTTCCCAGCCATATCAAACCTCACCATTCCCGTAAATCGTTCACTCACCCGGCCCTAGATGTTGCGTCCGCTCTTGAGATGACTTCACCGGTAAACTTCGCCGATGAATCCAGAACTACACATGGCCTGATTCCTGTAGAACCAGGGATATGTAGGAAGCTATGAAGCCAGGGTGCGGCCAAATCTCTCAAATCGTTTCGCTCGGTCAAAATTGGCCATCATTTCTTTACCCGAAAATTCTTTCATCCTTCCCGGGTAAAGAGGGGCAGCTGTTGATACCCAATTTTTCCCTATATTTTTAAATATGGAAAAACACCTTTGAAATAGCATATATATGCATATATAAGCATGCCCAAGGTTTTTATTATTTTTCCCATAATTTTAAAGGTTTAAATTGATTTATTTTCTCCCTTTTTATCCATAAAATCTCCAATAATTATTTCCAAAATTATTATTTTGATAATTCATCTATTGGATTTCTATATTTATATCAAAATATGGCTAAGGTAATTTTTATATATTTTTTGCAATTACATTTAGTATTTTTAAAGCTAAATTGCACATAATTGCAATGTTAGCCCTTTTAAGATATAATTATGTTTTGTACGCATAAAATTGGATCCTGTATTGTAAATTGCTAATTATGTATCCTAAATCATTTTAGCATTTTAAATTATCTTTTAGAAATTACCTACTATTTTTTTATAAATTAAATAGGGAAAAACGGGCTATTTAAATTATAGCCAAATTGGCTTTCAATTATAGCCAAACCAGGACCCCAATTCCCAGCCCAATTTTACAATTAAAACCCGACCCACACCCTATTGACCCATACCCAAACCCGGAACCCAACCTACCCTTTTGATCTCGACCGTTGATCTTCCAGATCAACGGTCCACGTTATTTCTTTCCTTTTTTAATCCAACGACCCCCCAAACCCTACCCCATTCTCTCATTTGCACCGCCCTTGAATCCTTTCCTCTCCAAATTCTCTCTGAGACCTAACTTAAACCCTAATCGCCGTCACTAGCGTGAACCCCTCCTACGATGTTTCTCCGTCTTCTCCGACCGGGCCTGGTCTTCCACACGCCATGGCTCTTCGATTTCTTGGATCCTTGAGATCTTCTCAAGGGAACCCCAACTGGTTCCGGTTTGGGAACTTTTTTTATCAGCCTGTCTCAGGCCATTTTCCGTTTATGAGTAAGAACTTCTTCTTGTTTTATTACGGATCTATGGGTTCTTGACCTATTATATCATCTCTATGACTTTTCTGGAAAACTAGCTTTAAATCCTCCGATCCTTTTAGATATAGATGGATCTATGTGTCTTTATAGGTTCTCACCTGTTTTCCTCAAAAGATTTCTCTGATTTCAAACGATTTCCTCATTTTCCAGACTAGGGTTTCAAAACCCTTTTGCAAAAAACGATTCCTTTCTGATTTTTAGCAATTACTTTGTGATTTTTAACATGTTTAAACATCACTTGAGTCTTTCCTTTTGCTCGATTCATTTTCGTTAAGAAACCCTAATACTTCTGGATTCGGTTTGAAGTTTGAGTCTGTTTGCGATGTGTTTGCATGTCTCTCATGAACATTCTAGGTTTCATGTATGTTCTATATGCTCTTGCATTTCCTACTCTAATCAGTTCTTAGGGTTTCTCTGATTTTGTTCAAACATGTTATTTATCGTTTAATAGGTCGGACTATTTTTTTATTGATTGTTCACATGATAATTTATATTGATTTTTGTGTAATCTCCTTAGACCTGCGATATCTCCCCGAATTTGTGATTTTGTGTATTTTCCTTGTAATTCTGTACTGATTTTTCGAATTGCTTCCTTACTTTTGCGATACTTTCCTTAGTTAGTGCTGATTCCCTGTGATTTTCAATCTCATTCATGATTCTTTGAACTAACTTTCAGAATTAAAATTGTACTCTACCTTATTTATGTGCACAAATATGCTGTTAGTTATTTAACGTGTACTTTCCTTACTTGAAAATATTCTGTACTTAGTCCTTATTACATGCCACATGCTTTTACTACTCCTACTGTCGTAAAATAAGTCTTATAAGTAATTATTTTCCCTATTTGATACAACTTGTACCCGTTTGAACTATGACTCCCTAATTGAAGGAAGTCCGGGTCTTTAATTATTTCTGATTTGTATTATTTCTATAATTGTGCTAAGTCAGTACCTATTACCTTATTTTCCTGCCTGTTCTAAAACTATAAATACTCTACCCTCTCTTTAGCATAAGGGACGAACAATGACACTGTTCTGAACTCTCTCTCACACACATACATACCCTCTTACTTGATACTCAGTTGGCTGCACGCCAAAACTGAGTGGTTACATTGCTCTACTGCTCTATTGTTCTACTACTCTGCTGCTCTACACACTACTGCTCTACTTTCCTTCATTGTACTGCTCTTCACTCCTCACTCTGTACCTATTCTCTCATTTTTACTGGTATGTTTTCAGTTTAATTTACAAACTCCAAAACAATATGTCTCTCTTTGTATTGCACTTCCTTTTGTTTCTCTTATGCTTGTACTTGTGGTTCTGCTGCCTCCCTTGCAATTAGCATGCCTATTTTGCCATGTGATTACCGTGTAATTCAGCATGTCTACTGCTTTCTCACATTTTCTACTACTATTCTGCCCTAACCCCCTAACCCCCAATACATTATAAGGATGACACCTAGTTACTATGTGATCCTGAACCCTTTTCCCTAAACCTAATGTGTAACTCTATTTAGCACCCCTTAAATCTGATGCTGTTAAGTTCATGGCATGAACACTTTGTGATAGCCTATTGCTGTGACTATTTAAGTTCTGTAGTACTTCTCTGGTGTTAACCTGTGTGCAAATATGCTTTCGCATATGAACTACTTATTCCCAGTTCCTCCTTTCCCTGTTTGTGTTTGAGCTATGTATGTTGATTTGGTCTTGAGTTGCTGATTGTCCTGTCTCTTTTCTTCTTCAAGCTAGTTTTCACTAAGGCAAACTCTTCTATTGCCTTCCAAAACTTATTTCAAACTAATCATTGTCAAAATTATTTCCAACTCAACTCTTTTAAATCTATGTCAAGCACTCTCACATATACTCTTAGACGACTAGGTTCTGCCCCTTTTGTGTGAGCCTTGCCTTGGGACCCTTGAGTTCCCTCTGATCTTGGAGACGTAAAAGCTGGCCTTTCCACACTGCACTTACTCTTTCTTGGTTATGCAATCGGGGTGTGAGCACTGCCCGTGATCCCTTGAGGTCCTTAGGGGACTCTGACACACCCAGATATGAGAAAGGCTATGGAACAATCTTGGCACTTGAGGTGGTTTATTACATAACTCTGGGAGGAAGTCCTAATCAGGTGCTGAAAGTCTGGGCCTGTTTCAGGCTCTCTATAGTGTAATTTTTACTTTTCTTATGTAATTCATTCACATGGTCTGTAATAATTTGTAAACGAATATTGGGGTAACTAGTGAAAAGGGCGAGTATTTACATGTTTGTGGGGTAAGGCGGGTAGAAACCATGCCTATAGGACTTTACATTTCACTATACTTGCCTTACCATGTTAGAAATCATGTTTAGTAGGATTTTTCAATACTTGCCTTAACATGTTAGAAATCATTTTTAATAGGTCTCAAAATTAGTTTCACAAATAGATGCCATACCTATAGGATATAATTTAATCCAGCTTCTGTTATAACAAATGTTACATGTTTTCTTTCACTGGTCATCATGCCTGCAAAGTTTCTGAAATCAGTGTTAAACAACTTGATGTTATGCCTATAGGGAATAACTCTAGAAATTCTGCCTATAGATCTTAACTAGTTTAGTTAAATAAATCAACCCAGTCCACGTTTTAGTTCGTTTCGAAACTAGTTTAATTAATGGTTCATTTTCTCTAAAACAAGTTCTTTCAAAACTACCTTGATTTGTCATTAGATATCATGCCTACAAGGATTCAAGAGTCCGCTTTAAGAAACCTGCCTTGTTTCACTATTTAAAATGTAGTCATCTGTATTCCGCGCCTAGGCAAGCCTAGGCAATCAACTTTAAATAAAACCAGAACCGTCTTTGTGATTAGTGTTTAACTGTCAACGTGTTAAAATCAGTAGGCAAGCTTGATTCGGACTTCTTTTTTGAGTCATGTAGTAAATCTGGTCCCACTGTTATCTCTTAAATACCTTGTTAGGATCTGAATTTAGACCTTAATTGCGTATGAGTCGTGCTGCCTATGTGCATTACTGGTGGAGGTATATCTTAGCCTTCTATCTGATTTCTGGGTTTTACCCCTAAATGCAGTCCTATGTGTTTTTTATTTGTTGCCTAGTATTTTGCCCTTTAAACCTGAGGGTCTGCCTAGAACCCCCCTTTTATAGGATAGGAGTCCTAAATTCCTCCGGGACTGATAGGAATGGACGGGTAACAACATGCAATAGGGGTCGAGACCAACCCTCGCTTTGATTACCTTCACGGGGCGGGAAAGGGTAGATATGGATATGATGACCGGTGCGCTAATGCCACGCGTAGCCCCTTTTTAAGGAGTGATTACCGGGCATTGTACTGATGTGATCCTATAGGCTAACCAACCTAGGACACTCCTTTACATTCACAAATACGCTTAGATTCTACTTCTTTTCATTAACTATTTTTTTTTCAAGCATCTGTGTATTTAAACTTAAATCCCCTACTATTTGAGCCATACTTGTTTATTTGCTAATTGTACAAATTCACACAAAACTGTCTGGCCGGGAACCACACTAGTTGATCCTGAGGGGTGCCTAACACCTTCCCCTTAGGATAATTTCAAACCCTTACCCTGTCTCTGGTTATCAAACGTAGTTATAAATGAACCCTATAGGTGCCCTAATGCACCTTAAATCGTTAGGTGGAGACTCTTCAAAAAAAATGCAAACCCCTTTCCCAAAAGGAACGAGTTGTCTCAACAAAAAATGTCATAAACCCGATTTCGCGAGAAAAAGGGGGCGCGACAGCATGGCGACTCTGCTGGGGATTTTTAGGCTTTTACCATTTCATACCGTTTTTGTGAATTTGTACCCTCCTTATGTGCAATTATTTGTTTAATTCTTTTAAGCGTTTAATTTCATCTTCAAAAGCAAAACTGACATGTCTTTCTTGTTTCCTCCTTTTATAAATGCTTTAAATTTTTAAAACCGCTGTATTTATCGCTTTCTTAACGTGCAAATACATGTCAACATGATTTTAATTATTGCATAATAATGCTCAACATCATACTCCACTCGTGCCAAACAAAATACTATAGCAACGCTTGATGAGTGGTTGCGCCCTTCCTTTATCATTACCCCCTAAATTCGGAAAGGCTTATTTGCGGTAAAACTAATCGATCAGCGGTGCAATCGACGGTTCCGTGCCTTCCCCCTTGAGTGTCCCCTCAAGGGTACCAGTCTAAAACCTCATAGAAACCTTACTCTGTTTAAATTGTGCATGCATCATGGTCAAACCTAGCCGGGTTAGTTATGTTGTCCACATAATGATCCTTTAAGATAGCCTTGTCCAAAAGTCCACTGGGTTTCCCTAAACCCAAACGGACATCATCATGTTTTGTGCATTCATTTGGAGAACTAAATGCTTCAT
>NW_017676761.1:0-3653 GCF_001879085.1 Nicotiana attenuata
CTTAGCACAAGCATGGTTAAAGATATTATTGCCCCTCAAATCTCTCAAAGTGTACAAAGTTAAAGAATGTGGAGGGTATTTTTGTAAACAATCAATTTTTTTAGAAACTATGCACTATTTTTAATACACCAAACTAAACAGTAGATAAGAAATAATCTGAGTATAATTAATCACAGCATTACTAATACTAGCATTGCTAATACACCATATTCAGGATTATTGTTATACCTCCTACCAAACGATCTCTTATTAGTGAAGCTCTTAAACCCTAATGACTCTGCACCTAGAGTAATTATATATAATACTCAATAATTTAGGGGTAATTTAAACTCGTAGAATTTGGACATGTAATTAAAGTAATTCATTTCATGCTGAAACTCTGTTAATGGTAAAGGTAATAGGGATAGACTAAAAGTGAAATGGAGGGCAACATGGAGCAATTTTGAATAACACACGAGCAAATTTTGGACCTTTTCCCCATATATAAAACATCCTGTGCTAGAGAAACTATGTGGATTTAAACTGTAAAATGTTGCTATGTGAGTGTAAAGTGTAGTGTTTTGGCTAATTTTTGAAAATTTCCCTATTATTAATACTTATTTCATCAATATATAGGTGTTAAAATGAAAAGGCTGAGGATTTGAGTAAAATTTTAATGTTTTCAAAGTCCTAATATATTAGGAGAATAGTTAATGACAATGTTGTCCAATGTGAACTCTATTCTTTAAGAATAAAAAAGACGAAGGATATTTCGCCTAAGGATGTTTGTGTATTGGGAAAAATTATATTTATATATATATGGTGACGTGTCATGACACGTAAACTGGTCAAACAGTCAAAGAATTAAGGTTGGTTAACAGATACGAGCAACAACAGATACGAACAAGTTAAATGGAGAAGGCACGAGCAGTCATACAAGTAATTCAACGCTCGTACCTATTCAAGACATTTAAAGGTCAAAGATCGTGAAGAGTCAAAGGAATGAATCTGACAGCAAAAAAGAGCCCAGATACAGCATTTAATGAGTATTAAATACTGAAAACGTTAGAGAATATGTATTTAACATATATGATTGCATAACGTAACATTTAAAGTCATTAATTGCCCATAGTTGTCTTATTATGACAAAAGTAAAGTCTGTATTCCCAAATGGCTATAAAAGGGAAAGTCACAAACAATTGTAAGCACGAAAAAAATACTATTGGAATATACTTTGATTTACTTGCTTTCTGATCATATTATTCACAAATTTCTTTCTTTATATACTCTTTTCCGATTATCAGTAACCCGTGTTCTTCTAAATTCAAGCTTTGACCTAAAATCTAATTTTTGGTTAAACAAATTGGTTCCGTTACCGGGAATCTGATAATCAATTATATCTCAGCTTGATTTTCTTTGTGGAATCAACTATGTCGAACAACAATGACAATATCCAAGGAAACCCAATCAATCAGCAAAATCAGGGAGATCCGCAAAATGATCAAACTCCACGAGACTCACCACGACAATCTCGTGAAGGCACTCCTGAAGGATCTCACACAGAAGAACGAGGTCAATTTGAAAATGCTGAAGCTATGGATGATGCCTTACAAAAACTTATCGCTACTCAGGTCAACAATTACCTGTTGCTCCACCCACACCTACTCCAAATAACAATACTTTGGAGAACCCTCGTTCTGGACTGGTTAATTCAGGCAGCGGTGGAACCCCCCAGTGAAACACAGGAGGGAGACCCAGGTAATCCAATTAATTCTGATTTGCAAAATCTAGTGCTAACATTGCAGAAACATCTTAGGGAGCAAAACGACCGCATAGAACAAATATCCGGAGTACCACCCGTGATCAAGGGAGTATATATAGATAAATAATCTCAACAGCCATGGAAGCCAAGTGCCGCCCCTCTCCCAACTTCAAAGAAGTTCAAGATGCCCGATATTCCAAAGTATGATGGGACAACAGACCCACGAGATCATGCTACTGCATTTACAACAGGAGTCAAGGGCAATGATTTGACTAAGCAGGAGATTGAATCAGTCTTGGTCAAAAAATTCGGTGAAACACTCACTAAAGGGGAACTAACATGGTATTCTCTCTTACCTGAAAATTTCATAAATTCTTTTGCCGAGCTTGCAGATTTATTTATCAAAGCACACTCGGGAGCTCAAAAAGTTGAAAAAAGAATGGAGGATATCTTCAAAATCAAGCAAGGAGATTCAGAGCTGCTTAGAGAATTCGTGGATAGATTTCAACGGGAAAGAATGACATTGCCACGAGTACCTGACAATTGGGCAGCCATAGCCTTCACCAACAATTTGAATAAGAAGAGTTCAGAAGCCACGAGGCGACTCAAGGAAAGCCTTCGAGAATTCCCAGCAACAACGTGGAATGATGTCTACAACAGATACAGTACAAAGATGAGGATTGAAGAAGACATTATTTTATGACATAAAACAAAAGAAAAAGTAAGTTCAAGGCGTGTTGAAAATGAAAAGAGATCCGGTAAAAATAGGTACGAGCCTTACATGGGACCTGCGAGAAAGGACTCACGGTCAAGGCAAGATAATCAAAGGTACGATCACAAACCTAGAAACAGGGAATCGGGCTCCTCATCAAGGTTCGGGAATGATCAGAACACACACGGGTCACGAGACGATGATGGAAGTCTAAAGGCAAGGTTCGGTGGTTACAACTTCAACGTAAACACCTCTGAACTCGTAGCTGTTTTAAGAAGCATGGGAGATAAGGTACGGTGGCCAAAGGAAACGCAATCGAATCCAAACAGACGAAACCCTGATCATTGGTGCGAATTTCATAACGATCACGAGCATAAAACAGCAGATTGCAGGTTTCTGCAAGGTGAAGTTTATCATTTGCTAAAACAGGGGTATCTCACTGAGTTATTCAGTGAGAAAGGTAAACAAGCATACATGAAGAACAGGCAAGAGCCTCCAAAACCACCTTCACCCAAGAGAACTGTCAACGTTATAAGTGGGGGTGAAGAGATCAATGATGTATCATATAAAAAGGTTTCAAAAGTAACGATTACCCACGGGAAGCGGCCTCGACATGTACTGGAAAAGGAGAATATTATATTCAACGATGCAGATGCCGAGGGACTCTTAGCTCCGCATAACGACGCACTGGTAATATCTTTACTTGTACACGACACTAACGTGAAACCAGTTTTGGTTGATCCAGGTAGTTCTGTAAATATTATTTTAATACGAGTATTGCGCGAGATGCAAGCGTAGGATAAATTGATTTCAAAAGCACATACTTTGTCGGGATTTGACAACTCTAGTGTTGTAACGAAAGGGGAAGCAATACTTACTACATTCGCAGAAGGCGTCGTTAAAGATACCAAATTTCAGGTCGTAGATATGGAAATGGCTTACAACATGATTCTTGGGAGGCTATGGATTCATGACATGGATGTTGTTCCTTCAACCTTACATCAAGTTATTAAATTTCCATCTCTATGAGGAATACGTCAAATCAGAGGCGATCAACAAACATCTAGAAGCATCAATTCTGTTGCAGATTCAACTGTTAAGGGTGAAGACAAATAGCAATTACAGAATTTAGGTGAGGGTAACACGGTGTCAACCTCACCTGAACAAAGGCAAATGGATGTGGATTCGAGACCTGATACC
>NW_017676761.1:9955-29387 GCF_001879085.1 Nicotiana attenuata
CACTGGAACTTCACCCACGGGAACATCAACTCCGGTAACTTCAGCTTCGAAAACTTCAATCGTGGGTGAAGGGAAGTCCAGTGGTTGTTGAGCTTTTTCAATAGTCTCCATCACCTTAGCTAACTCTGACTCCAGATTAAAGTTTTCTTGGCTAGCTTCAACTAAGGCATCACGACGGGAGTTCAGAAAAGCCCAGCTTACATCAACTGCAACCTTATCTTCAAGAAGCTCATAATCTCTTTCCCAAGCAGCAATTTCATTTTTGAGACCTTCATTTTCATTCAGGGCTGAGTTATAAGAGGCTTGGAGAGATGCATGAGATTTTTCCGAGGCCTGCACCTTGTCTTCAGAAATTCGCAGATCTTCTTGGGTCTGAGTCAAATTTTGTATCAAATCTCCAGCATAAATTTCTTTTTGACTTAAAAGAGCTCTCAGCTCTCTAATCTCTTCACTTGTCTTAGATAATTGTTCTGAGAAAGAAGATTCGAGACGCTCTCTTTCTTTCTCAGCCTGACTTGAAGAAGCCTTGACAACCGCAAGCTCTAAAGTTAATGCTCTTACCTGCTGTTCCAGGTTATTCTTGTTCTCTTGCAAATCTTCTATAGTAATTTGAGCACTATCAAATTGTTCCTTCCAATTAGTTGCTTCCAACTGAAAGTCACGAGCTTCCCTCTCTGAATCAAGAACAGCCTTTTCAGAGTCACGTGCCACCTTCTCTAATAAAGAAACTCTGCTCATCAGCTCTGTACCAATAAGGTTGGCCTGAAAATGATAAGGGAAGAAAAATTAGAATTTTAGAAAAATTCTGGCAAATTAAAGAAATAAGGGACATACCTTCAAGGTGGAATGAACTACGTCGTTCATCAGAGTCAGGCAGCTGTGGCTATTCGGTTTTTCTTTCTCAATTGGGCCTATTAAAGGTTCAAGCCAAACATCCGCCTGACCGGATTTCCTCAAAAGGCTGTTGTTAGCAGGAACTTCGATAGTCACGCTCCTCATAGCAATCCTTCTACTTGTAGAACCCACTTCTGTATTATGGACAGTAGAAGGAGGAGCGGTAGAAGAAGTAAAAACAGCAGAAGGAGGTTCAGAAGCAGATGGAATAGGTAAAGAAGGAACCAAAGGCACAGCAGAAGAAAGAAGAGAAGGAACTGAAGATATGGGAGTTGAAGAAGAAGATAGGGGAAGTTCATCCAAAACGGGACCTAATCCACCACTCTCAAAACTACTAACGAAAAGCTGGTTAATCAACTCATGAGTGTCATGAGGGGTGGCAACGTCATCATCAGAGACAAGATTAACAGGCCCGGTAGGAGAAAGGTGATGAGAAACTTCAGCTTATACGTCTCCTAACTCTTGGCCTTATCACCAAGGAACCATCCTCCTCTTCTTCGTCGGAGCTATCATCGTCTGTGGTTTTCCTTTTCAAAAGAATATCCTGAGCACTTTCTAAGGAAAGTTGGGTTCCTAAACGAGAGGCCACAACTGCTTCAGCAGTAGCACCTCGAATAGCAAAACCTGACAAAGAGAAGGTTGAAAGTTAAAGCAATAAAGGGAAAAACTTTTACATATGAGAAAGACAAAAACTCATACCGTGAGTCTTTACTTTCCAACCATGACGATTGGAAATAAATTTCCAAGACCTAGCCTCCATAGGCGCGACTTTCAATAATTTATCTACTCAACCACGAAAATTGGGAATGTTCTCACAACTCCCATGGTTGCTAAAAAAAGGGAAACAAAGTTAAGGAAATTGATAAACTCGAAAGAAAGAGATACGAGAGAGATGAAAGACTTACGTGCAAAGTTCCACTTCTCAGGGAAGGGAACGTTTTGTTCACCCACTAAACCAACTGTGGGAGCAGCAACAAATCGGGCATAGCAGCCACGATCCTTATCATCTTCTGGGCTCACCAAAACCCTCTTACTCCTAGCCACTAAGGTAAAGACGCCATTGTGAAAAAGTCTAGGGGAGTATAGATGAATTAAGTGAGGAAAGGTGAAATTAATGTTTGCCAAATTGGGCAGATGCCTTAAACAAGCGACAGCCCTCCATACCAGTGGGCCAATCTGTGCTAAACAAACTTTGAAGAAGCGACAGAAATCAAGAATCACTGGATCAATAGCTGGTTTAAAACCAAGAGTAAAAAGGTATGTGTAAACAAAAGAAAGACCAGTCATATAGGAGGTAATTCTTTGATTTGGATTGGGGATTGCAATGAGAAAATCGTTACTCCAGTGACAATCTTTGCGGACTATGGGAGTTAAAATCTCTGTAATCAAAGTGGGGTAAGCATCGGTACGATCTAGACCAGAAACTTGGGTTTGAAGTGATTGTCTATCGTGATGAAAAGATAAGTCGTTAGGGACTATCTCTTCTACCAAGGGCTCCTGTAATGGTTTAGAGGCCTCCTTGCTCTTAGAAAATGATTTTTGTGTAAAAGAACCTCTAGTTCTAGAGGAAGAACCAGGGCTAGGAGAAGGCATGGATGAACCGCCACCACGAGAGGATCCTAAGATACAAAGTCTCCCACCCCTTCTATGTCTAACAGGGGCATTGGGAAATTGTCCAAAATAGGAACTCTCTTAGGGTTAGGGTTCGAAGAAGACATGATGAGGAAGAAGAAGAAGTAAACAGAGATTTGCACAATTTAAGTGTTCGAGGGAAAAAGTTTTGTGTGGAAGAAATTAAAAGGTAAAACTGTATTTATAGGTAATCGTCAAAAAGTGAAAACGCAGTAATGGAAGGGTCACAATAATGGTAACTGGTACTTCGTGAATAGTGGAACAGTAAAAAAGGACCTTAAAAAGGGTGCAAGTTGCAGAATCAACAAGGAGTTGACACGTGTGAAGAACATTAAATAGATATGACCATTGAAGCGTCAATCTTGTCACAGCATTAATGGTGACAAAAATTCTCCTTTATGAAATCCACTTCCAAATATTCAACTGACGAATAAATGGAAAGTGGGGGGACTATCTGTATTGGGAAAAATTTACTCTGCATATTGGAGGTGACGTGTCATGACACATAGACTGGTCAAACAGTCAAAGAATTAAGGTTGGTTAACAGATACGAGCAACAACAGATACGAGCAATAACAGATACGAACAAGTTAAATGGAGAAGGCACGAGCAGTCATACAAGTAATTCAACGCTCGTACCTATTCAAGACATTTCAAGGTCAAAGATCGTGAAGAGTCAAAGGAATGAATCTGACAGCAAAAAGAGCCCAGATACAGCAATTAATGAGTATTAAATAATGGAAACGTTAGAGAATATGTATTTAACATATATGATTGCATAACGCAACATTTAAAGTCATTAATTGCTCATAATTGTCTTATTATGGCAAAGGTAAAGTCTGTATTCCCAAAATGGATATAAAAGGGAAAGTCACAAACAACTGTAGACACGGAAAAAACACTATTGGAATATACTTTGATTTACTTGCTTTCTGATTATATTATTCACAAATTTCTTTCTTTATATACTCTTTTCCGATTATCAGTAACCCGTGTTCTTCTAAATTCAAGCTTTGACCTAAAATCTAATTTTTGGTTAAACAGTTTTGATCAAGAACTTTGACTGAAAACCGTAGAAGAAAGTTCATCATTGTAACTAGTAATGTTTATACACTCTTATACAATTCTATATAAGGTTGCTACATGTTTATACACTATTATACACTTTATACAAGATAAATATACAGTTTACATAGGTGTGTAAGTACAACTACCCAGTGTTATTCTACAAGTGGCTCTTGCGAGGGTAGGATGTACGCAACTTACCCCTACCCTGAAAGGGCGGATAGACTATTTCCGAACATAGGTGCATAAATACTTTATAATAATATGTAAGTGTGTGTAAATACTGTTATAGAAAAAATATTGAGTATATATACTAGTGTAACTGGAAAAAGAAAAAAAAAACTGGCTATATCGATATACTATGTTGTATTGGGCTATATATTTATGCAATTTTCTTCGATTTATACTGATTTTAACTATTTGCTTCCGTTGATTATTCTAATATTCCATCAGCAGCTACCATGAAATGCGAAGGACCACATAGGCCTATCAGCCTCTGTCAGCATCAAGCATGGCCGCTTGTATTTTCACGTTTGTTTATTAATTAAGGAAAGATACAAAGAATATACTAAGGGCAACCCGTTCAACATAACATTAATGTTCGTGTTGCTTCCGAGAAATGCCGCATTCTAAAGGGTGTAATATAGGCAACCTATCTTACTGGGCGTTTGGACATAAAAATTGTAAAATTTCAAAAAAAAAAGTAGAAATTTTTTCAAGTGAAAATGGTATTTAAAAATAACAGTTGTGTTTGGATAAGAATATAATTTTGGGTTATTTTTAAATTTTTGTGAGTGATCTGAGTGAAAATTTTGAAAAATAGCTTTTCGGAGTTTTTCAAATTTTCGAAATATTCCAAATTCATCTTTCAACTGAAAATTGAAAATTTTATGGCCAAACACTGATTTCGGAAAAAAGTGAAAATTTTTCGAAAAAAGGTGAAATCATTCTTATGTCCAAACGGGCTCGTAATACAAGGGTTAGTGGTTGACTCTATGATCTTCGTCTTTCGGGCGGGATACATAGGCAGCCCACATAGGGTCCGGTCTTCCTAGTGAGTCTTAAGTTTTTGGCTTCGGGGGTCGTAGCCAAATCTTGCGTGTCTAGTCACTTTTGGCCACATCGGTCTTTTTTGCAAAATAGGGCTATTTTTACAAAGTGACTCGTTGAACCGTGTTTGGAGAGTCTTGAATCTATAATTAGCTGTCTCCTTACTTTAAGGCCCGTTCTTGTTGAATTTGCATGTCTAGCCGCTTTTGGCCATATCGGTCGTTCTTGCAAATGAGGTCATTTTTGCAAAAGTGGTTCAGTGACACATGTCTTAGTCCTAAGTCCACAACAAGGTGTCCTCTATGTTTAAGGTCCATTCTTGTTATATTTTCATGCTTAGCCATTCTTGACCGCATCGACCATTTATGCAAAGTGGTCATTTTTGCAAAGTAATTTTGAGAACTATGATTCCTAAGATTTTGCGGCCGTATAGGCCTTTACGAGATGTTTTTCCATGTCCTAGAGGTTGACCTATCTGAGTTTGCACTTCTAGCCACCTTTTGGTCACGTAGGCCATTTTGCAAAAATAATCTCAATCATGTCTTGCATATGTCCAATAGGAAGTGTTATTGTCTCGCACAGTGTCCTAAGTTTTTAACTCTATATGGTCTTATCTTTCTCATACAGGTATGGATCCACTTACCAGATCTTGAGCATGACAGATACCCCAGGACCATCCCAGCTAGGACCGTCGCATTCGGGAGCTTGTTTGAGGATACTTTTTATGTTTTGAATCTGTCATTCATGTTGTCTTTTACTTTAGTCTTATCCAATAGTATTTAGTCTTTTAGATGGTGTTAGAGTCTGTCGTAGTCAAGTTGAGTTTGTTGAGTTATTTTGTTACCCTATTACCTATTTTGTATTTTTGAAATTTTTTTAGATTTTTTCCATTACTTTTCCAGAAGTACGCTTGGTCCGATTCAAGTGAAACCTGATATGTACGCAATCTACATCAGGTTCGATCGAATTATTTTTAAATTAAAAAAGAAAAAGAAAAAGAAAAAGAAAAAGAAAAGATGAAGTTATGGGATGTGAGAAATGAGAGGGAAGAAAAGAGTGATAATCAGAAAGAAAAAGAGAGGAAAGAAAAAGAGCAAACCAAGGAGTGTTAAAGAGGAAAGAAAAGAGGAAGGCTAGAACAAGAAATTGGGATGATGCCTTATGACCTTCGTACCTTCAAAGTCATTTTAGAACCGTTAACAGTGACTAGGTGCATCACACATAATGTGAGATTATCTTATGTTAAATGCCCTAACGCTAACGTGATGACTTCATTTTGTTCTTCTTTGTTATCTTTATTATAGCAGAAGTGTGGTTGGTTTGTGGTTCCTAAACTGGTAACTCCTCCCTACAACTTAAAGTCGAAAGGCAATGGTAGACAACAACGAAATTGAGTTGGTTGATACTGGTGCTCAAAAGCAATTGTTTGAATGAGACACTGGGTTGGTTGAAGAGGTAAGGATGTTAAGACAATACATGACGGACATGTATCAGGCTTGGATCACTGGTAAGGCTCCACCCCCGCCACCACCTAGCTTACTAGATGCCACCCCTACCCAAGCCCCGGTCATAGTGTCAGATGATCCACCATATTCTCCATATTTTCCCGCTTATCATAGCTTTCCTAACTTCCCTAGTAGCTCCATTTTTCGTCCTCCAATTATATTTCTCAGAAATAACCCTCCTATCATATCCACTATCCCACTATCACAACTTCTCGACAACCTTTCTTTCATAGATCCATCTACGAATACCAGTTCAAACCGGAATTGGCCCACAACGTCACGGGCTCATACAATCCTGGAAGTGTTTGTCGTATTTTCAATAAATAAATTAAGATTAATATGATCAATTTCAATGGTAATTAATGTTAAAAGATAAATTTTTTAATATATGTAAAACAGCAAGAAAAAAAAATCAATTAAAGTGGAAGAAGAAAATAATATACTAGGCAATTAATCATTTTTTTCCCTCTCAAAGCAGTAGATCAATTCAAAAGGTCGAAAAAGGGGTACCTCAACCGTGAGCACACAAACCAACACCGACGTATCTTACCTTGGTCCTCCCATTTGTGTGTCTCATGCATTAATTCATCCCCCATCTAGTTAATAATAATAACTCGTCTCTTTGAGTTTTTCCACATGTTCTCTTTTCTACTTCATCTTCTCCAAGAAAAATTCTCAAAATAGGAGACAAGATTCCAAATATTTTTGTTTAGGGAATACATGAATTTGTTCATGCATTTTACGATCGTATTCAGATACTATATATCATTCCCCAAGCGTAATGGCCGGTGTTGTCATGCTCAAGTCTAGGGGCGTTAATGGTTCGGCTTGGCCAGTTATTTTATAATTATTCTATTATGTATAATCAAAATTAGACTTTTCAATACCGTCTCAATCATGTCGGTTTCTCTTCGGTGTTGGTGCGGTTCGATTAATTTTCGGTATTTTTTTAAATGTCATGTAAAAGTCACTAGTAGAAGTAGAATGCAATAACATACGTACTTCTATAGGACTTAGCAAAGATCTCTGTACATTTTACTATTTAAAGGGCGATGAATTAAGAAAACATGAAAGATGGTCAGAGTATAGATCCTTCAACCACTCAACAACAACGTAAGAGAAACTAAGTAAAGCCAAAAAAAAAAAATATAAATCACACGAGGGAAAAGATATTAACCAGGGTGGGACTCAAGAATAAAGTCTATAGAAGATCAAAATATACAAAAGGATAAACCTAAATCATACGAAAGAAACATATTCAATACAGGGGCGGCCCGACGAGTTTGTGGCCTAAAGCCAAATTTTATGAGGGGCTTTAACTTTTTCTTTTTTAAAAAAAAAATTATTTATTTATTTGAAGTCTAATTTTTTTATATTTCTTAGATACAAAGTTATTAATAATTTTCTTAAAATCAATAAATTCTAATAAGTCTTTCTTAATTGACAATAAAGCTAATCCATTTAACCTTTATTGAGACGTTGTTGATCTTAGGTGAGATTTTATCAATTTTAAATTTGAATTTTTTTTGCTGAAACGACAGAAACAAGAGTTATTAACATTATTCCATAAGTATTATAGGCATTGGAATAAGAATCAAATTTTTTTATTTGACCAAGTGTATCAATTAAACTGTTATCTTCTAATTGTATTATTTTTCTTAATATTTTTAATTCTGAAAATAAATCTAAACCCTCAATATCGAATTGATTATTATGCTTTGAGGAACATTCAACTTTAAGGCAATATTTTTTCTAATTTTCATCATCTAGTGATCTTAATTTTTAGAGCTAAATAGAAAACCAAAAATATTTCCATATGCCTTGAATTGTTCAAATCTATTTTGAAGTGAAAAAAATAGTCTTGTCTACCATGTATAAAGTAATCAACCCCAAAGTACTCTTCGAAAGATTTTGAGATTATATTATCAACATTCTCATCAAATTGTTATTTCCTATATATCATAAGTTTCTTACGAAATTCAGGTCGATTTCATTTCAAGTGCAATTTTTTTTTGGCAGAAATCATATCAGTTGCAATTCCTTCTTCTCTATACTTGTTAAAGAATACTTGTTAAAGAAAGAACTCAAACTTTTTCACTTCACAAAACCTTTTTTAAAACTTAAACACAGCCTGTTAGGTGTAACAAAAAATGGGGCCCCAAAAAATTTGGGGCCTAAAGCAGTTGCTTTACTTGCTTAATTATGGAAGGGCCGCCCCTGATTCAATACATTGTAGTTTGCTACTCATAATCGCTAGAATATATACCTTTTGGCTTGCTAGAGAATATGCTGGAAATAGTTTAGCTTTAACGTGAGTAGCATAATAGGTTGGGATTAGGATTTGAGTTTAATTACTTGTTGACTTGTAATCGTGTTCATAATTCCAAGGCCTAAGGAGAAATTTAATCCTTTATTATTTTTAAACTTGATATATAAATATATTTTTCACATGCAACTATACTCGGTACGATTCAGTATTTTTTTCGATTTATTTTCATAAAATAAAAAATCTACCCTAACTATCAGTACGATTAAAAATTTATATAAAAACCTACAGTTTTGTTGAAAGAAACCTAAAAATTGGTTTGATACGAAACAGTTTGGTCAGTTTAGTCGATTTTAAATATCCATTGACACCCCTATGCTTAACCTCGACCATAATTTCCACGTCATCCTTCTAGCATTCTATAATTTGCCGACACCTGTCATTATTTAACTGCCTCACGTGGCGAGTGTATTTTTCAATAAAAAAATCCCCTATTAGAATATGAACTCTTATTGTTCCCTTTTGTCAAATTCATACTTCTTCTAAATATTTTAAAATTTAAATTTTCCAAAATCTTGGGAAAAGTCCATTAAGAACCCCTTTCTCCTTGTTCTAATTAACTTTATCTCTCTCTCTCTCTTCTGAATTTCCGTGTTGACTTCTCTCCTTTATCAATGTTCATCTTATAATTGCATGCACCTCCCTTTACTTCTCTTTACAAGTATATATATATAACAACCCTTCTCTTGTTTTTCCACAAAAATCATCACCAACATTTCAATTCCTTCAACCTCTTAAAAACTCCACTTTATTACCATTAAAACTCTGTTGACTTGGTATAGAATCGTGTAGTCGTCGGTTTTATCACTAGAATACCTATGAGATAGTGGTCAACCTATCGAATGCCTTCTTTTTTACTTTTTCGAGAAGCCCTTTTACGATATTCTTTTCCTTCTCCCCTAAAAAAAACTCTGGTCCATTACTTGAAAAGATACGCAATATTATCTCTTAGCCTTTTCTTGAAATCTATTGATCAGCTAATTCAGATTCGTGTTGAGTAAGTTCACTAAGGAAATAAATTGTACTATACCAATAAGTTCTTCATTCCTAAAGGTTCGAACCTGAAACCTCTTGACGGTGAAACTAAAAAAGATGACAGAAGTTGAAGTTCCTAACTATTTTCTTTGCCCAATCTCAATGCAACTGATGAGGGATCCAGTCACAACATCAAGTGGAATAACCTATGATAGAGAAAACATAGAGAAATGGTTAATCAAATTCAAGAACACAACTTGTCCAGTCACAAAACAAGAGTTGTTGACTATTGATCTTACCCCTAACCACACTCTCCGCCGTCTGATCCAATCTTGGTGCATCATGAATTCTTCAAATGGTATTGAGCCAATTCCAAATCCAAAGCCTCAAGTAACAAAAATCCATGTTTTAAAACTCCTTAAACAAGCTATGGAATCCCAAGAAATGCAACTTTCTTGCTTGAGGAAACTTAGATCCATTGCCCATTCAAGTGAGAGCAACAAGAAGTGTTTAGAATCAGTTTGGGTTATAGATTTCTTAGCTTCAATTATAAAGAAGAAAGATATGGCTTTTGTTGAAGATTCAAAGCATGTGTCATCTGACATCGTTTCGCGAAAAATTCTGCATACGTCACTGGAGTTCACTGAGGCAAGTGATGAAGCATTGGATATTCTCTTCAATCTTAATCCCTCTAATGAAGATTTAAAAAAGATCATCTCTCAAGATGAACTTTTCTTGGATTCTTTATTGCATTTCTTGAAATGTGGGAATTACCAATCTCGAGCCTATGCAATAACCCTATTAAAATCAGCTCTCAATGTAGCTGATCCAGGGTTTTTAATTGGTGTAAAACAAGAATATTTTAAAGAAATATTATCTGTTTTGAAAATCAAAATATCACAACAAGCTACCAAGGCTGCACTTAAATTACTAGTGGAACTTTGTCCATGGGGGAGAAATAGAATCAAAGCAATTGAAGTTGGAGCAGTTTCAACCCTAATTGAGCTACTTCTTGACACAAATGAAAGAAGATCATGTGAATTGATCTTAGCAATTCTACACCAACTTTGCAGCTGCGCCGAGGGCCGAGCTGAGTTATCGAGCCATGGGGCTGGAGTCGCCATTGTTTCCAAGAAAATTCTTAGGGTTTCTCAAGTGGCAAGTGATAGAGCAGTGCGGATTCTTTCTTCTATTTCGAAATTTTCGGCGAATTCTAGGGTTCTTCAAGAAATGTTGCAAGTGGGAGTTGTGTCAAAGTTGTGTTTGGTGCTTCAAGTGAATAGTAGTTTAAAGACCAAGGATAGAGCTCAAGAAGTTCTTAGGTTACATTCTAGGGTTTGGAGAGATTCTTCTTGTATTCCTCCTTATTTGCTCTCTTCTTATCCTTCATAAAAGAAAATTGATTTTGTTTTGGCCTTTTCATGTTTGGATGGATCAATTGAACTTGTATATATTGATGGTGAAATTTTGTTGTTACACTCCCTATGTAATATAGCTAGTTATGACAAGTTATTACTTCATCTTTTAGATCTTCGGTCGCCTAACGAGTTATAACGCTAGTCGCTACTCCCATTGGGGCTAAGAAGTAAGCCCCACAATCCAAAGCAGCGAAGAACAAATAAAATTTGCTACAAAAGCCGGCCAAAATGGATATTTTTACGTATGAGAACATAGTAATGGAGAATGTAATAGCCAAAGTAGGATTCGTTTTGGCTAGGATTCTACTTATATTATGAACAGTATATGTATAGAAATTAAAATCTGTCTTTGTCATGTATATAATTGACAGAGATTTCAAGATGTAACCTTTGACCATAAATGATAGAGTTAATTAGCCTCACAAAACAACAAACATATGAACGAAAAGTTGTTTTGATCTGTTGAGCTTCTTGAGATGATTTTTGTTTTCTGTCTACTATTTTACTCTTACTCCCTCCATCCTAAAATAAGTATCTCTTCTTACTCTTCGAGAATCAATTTAACTAATTATTGGGGCTAAATTAAATTAGATTGACTTAATAGTTTAGAATTAAATTTTAGATAATTCAAAATTATATGAAAATTACAATAAATTATAATTTTTCTCGATCAATATAATAGAAAAATATATTAATGTTAATTAATTTTCACATAATTTAAATCACGAAAAGCAAAAAGTAACACATAATGAAATATTTCGAGATAAACGAGTTATTTTTTATCTAATTTTTTATATACTTTTAAAATATTTCAAATTATTAATTACTATGATTTATAAACTTTCCATGTAATTTTAAAATCTATAAATTTTATTTCGAAAGACTTTAAAATTTAATATTTAAATACACAATCAAAATTAATAAAATTTAAATCTTGAAAAATAAAAAGTGTCACACAAATTAAAATAGGTGAAATATAACATGGTTCTGAGTTTAGTAAATAATTCGGAAGGTCAAAGTCTTAGATTTAGGTAAGTGTCCCTCCTTTGTTTTCTAGTTGATTGATTATTCTTTTTCTTTTTTCAAAATATTTGTCTGGATATGAGGTGGTTTGATCTGTCCAATGAATAAAAAAAAACACAAACTGAAAAATAATTGTTAATGAAAATTTTCTATTAGAAAAGCTGAAGTGTTTGGACCATGAAATAGACGTATCTATCTAGACCATAAATAAAGAAAAAGAACAAAAAAAAAAAATCTCCCGTCCATATTTCTCCCACGTACTTAAAAGTACATAGCTATAGATCATGATTAAAAAATTAGGGATTTTAGTATAAACTTTCCTAAAGTATAAAATGGGGATTTGAAGGTCGATTTGAGGTCGAAATTTGATGATTTTGGTATAGTTGAACTTGTAATCGAATAGCTATTTTGAAATTGTGAATTTTGTCGGGTTTGAGGTGGATTCCGAGGTTGACTTTTGAGTTGAATTTTTCATTTACGTTTGAGTCATGGGTTAGTAAGAGAAACTCCTCCTTCTCTCTACAAACAATTCACCTTCTACACAAAACAACTTCCACATGGACCTAGCACCCACCAACTCCCCGCCGGAACCACCAGACCTAAGTACTATGCATATCGATTCACCGCCACATACCTCCTATGATACCAAAACATCCTTCAAAGACACCCTCCTAAACCAACAACAAATGTCACAACCATCCAGTACTACCAACAAACCATCACCACCTTTAGATTTATCCGAAGAAACAGAAAATGATCACCAACATGAATGCTTTATACCACTCACATCCACTGACAAATCTCGCCTCTACTCACCTTGAAAATCCTCATTCATTGTACAACTGTTTGGACGTCAAGTTGGCCACCAAACGCTTAAAAACAAACTTGTTTCTTTATGGCAGCCTAGTGAAGACATATCCCTCATAGATCTAGGCTATGACTTCTTCCTAATTAAATTCCATTAGGAAGAAAACATGAACAAAGCCCTACATGGTTGACCTTGGTTCATATTTAACCACTTTTTATCAGTTCGTAAATGGGAGCCTAAGTACATAGCTTCCAATGCACAACTCACCTATTTCGCCATTTGGATACGTATACCAGAATTGCCAACTGAATTCTGCGACTTTGAGATCTTGCATCGGGTTGGTTCAAAAATTGGAACATTACTAAAAATAGATACATGCACATCAGCGAAAATTAGAGGTCGATATGCATGTATCTGTATTGAAATTCCACTTGAATGCCCAGTAAAATCTCATGTGTTCATCGGAAATCATCGGCAACAAATACTATACGAAGGACTCTTAATGCTGTGTACACTCTGTGGCAAACTAGGCCATAACAAAAACCTATGTACACAATCACACAACCCTACGAATCAGTTATCACATACATCTACTTCTAATATTACTCCAACAGAAAGCAACACAACAAAAAAGAACACAACCCACACAGACACACCCTCAACTTCACATGTATCTAATACGAACGAATGGAAAATAGTCTCATTCCCAATAAAAGGCAAGAACACTAGCCCATCTCGAGGAAAAGGAATTCATCCACTCAAATCACATCTATAATTACAACAAATTCATCTAGTTCGGGCAGTCAAGACGGCTGGGCCACAAAAATCAAATAGCATGGGCCCTACAGGTAAGTTTTTTAACGAATCACTCCCCTCCCCTAACATCCCTACTAAAGAAAAAGACATAAATACCCCCCCCCCCCCCCAAATTTTTTAATAACGAAATATTTGCTCTAATTGAGGAAAATCTAGATCTTACTATGTTGTACTCCATCACAACTATCTCTGGGCCAATGCCACCCTGTCCAAAGCCCAAATCAAACACTCCTAATTCAGATGTTACCACACTCAGCCCAAACTAAAATATCTCAACCACGCCTACTCAATACAATGGACACCAATCAGAAACACCTTCTTCCACGTCCAAAATATCACATGCCACACAAAGCCACGTGTACTGCATGAAAGACATGGAGGCCAGCTCATCAGCACAGTCAGACCAAGCCCAAAACCAAATTTCCATGACAACAAATAACCAAGCTCTTGATGGCCCTAAGCCTTCTGCTACCCCAAGCCCAAAGCCAACGATACAGCCTATTCACAACTTAAACACTCCTCAATCAGCCCAACACCTATCACACACGTCACATGAATCCCTCCCCTATGAATTTACCCCTACCAGCTTTGAATCATTAATTACTACATCAAATCAACCGCAAGAGCTGACCACTCAAATTCACCCTACGCCTGAACCCACTTCATTAATTCAAACACATAATTTTAACTCCACTACTACACGCAAACAGCCTGACAAAATTACCCAAACCCAGCATGAACCGTCTAGGCCTAAATCATCAACACAGGAGAACTCTATCCTACTCCAACACACCTCTTCTCAACCACCCCATAACAATGAATCGCCAAATAAATCACCCTTGGAACAACCCACCACAACACTTACCACCACTATACATTACCTAGTATCCACCAACACAAACGTACCCTCAATCTTGGCTGGAGATGAGCCTACAAGACCATGCACTAACCTTCATGATGGAAGTGGAAGGGCAGGAGGTGATACTGCTGCTACAAAATCTAGCAGACATTGCACAAATAGTAACGGAAGGCATGAGGATGGGGGTGGAACTATACAACCAGTGTCTATGGGCCATGCACCCACCATCATCAATGCAATATTTTCAAACACACACACCACTCCCACCACTGTACTACAACCAAACGGCTTCGATGGATCTCCCATTCTATCCACCACAGATTCCATCACACTCCCTGTTCCCATGGATACAACAAAGGTCATCTCTATACATACCATCCCCCTTGCATGCACAAGCAGCACCATACCAACCCACTCCACGTACACTCCCCAGCAAGCAAAGCAAACTCCCAACGGACTCGATGAAATAGAACAACTAGAGGTGGCAGCAAAAATGGCGGATATCGGGGAAACACGGCCAATCCTTTGCTTCCTCAACAACAACAAATATTACGACCTCAAAGAACATTATGCAAGAAAGGTGATCATCATGTGCCCCCAGGAGCTTCAAAGTTGCTCACTAAATCTACGCCCTACAAACCACCCCGAGGTAGGAAAATACGGACTCGTTTTGATACCCTCAATGAGGGACCAACAATGACCCAAGTGGCGCCACAACAGACTCCACCAACACCAACAACACACAGTAATCAAATGCAGTTCATAATTTTGAATTGTCGAGGAGCTCAGTCAAAAGACTTTAAGAGAAATTTTCGCTCGTTACTTAATTACTATCTGCCACGACCCAGTTCGCACTCCGTGAACTATCGTGACGACACCTAGTCTCTATGACTAGGTAAGCCTAACAAATGCGGAAAATAAACTAAACTTGCGGAAATAAATAATCAAAAGCCGAAAAATAACTGAAGGAAATAATATTTAAATGCCGCTCGACATATACACACAACTTCTCAAAATATGATACACTATCCCAAAATCCGGAAACTCACGGATCCACAAGCTAAGAAAACACTACATAGCTCTAATCTCCGGAATGTCTAACAAGAACAAAAGTACAGAAGGGTTAAATACTAAATAAAGGAATAGAAAGAGACTCCTCGGTCCGTGGGCGCGACAGATATACCTCGAAGTCCCGTAGTATCGCCTCGCCTCAAAGAATGGTAAGCCTGAGTAGAGGTACCTGGATCTGCACATGAAAAACATGCGCAGAAAGGGCATGATACACCACAGCGGTACTCAGTAAGTGCCAAGCCTAACCTCGGTTGAGTAGTGACGAGGAAGGTCAGGGCCCTACTGAGATTAAATAAATATTAAAGTGACAAGATAAGATAAGCAGTGCAATTGGGAATCTACAGTAGGAGTCTATACAGGATAATAAGAGTACAATAACGGAAACAGAGGTAAAGGCAAACCACAAGGAACTACCACTCATAGCAAGGATGGTAACCGGGGATCTCTTGGTATCCTCAAAATATACTAGGGATCTTTTGGTATCCCGAGGATCTCTTGGTATCCTCAATATATGCTAGGTATCTCTTGGTATCCTCAAATATATACTAGGGATCTCTTGGTATCCTGAGGATCTCTTGGTATCTTCAATATATGCTAGGGATCTCTTGGTATCCCGAGGATCTCTTGGTATCCTCAAATATATGCTGGGGACTCTTGGTATCCCGAGGATCTCTTGGTATCCTCAATATATGCGGGGAATCTCTTGGTATCCCGAGGGTCTCTTGGGATCCTCAATATATGCGGGGATCTCTTGGTATCCCGAGGATCTCTTGGTATCCTCAATATATATGCTAGGGATCTTTTAGTATCCCGAGGATCTCTCGGTATCCTCAATATACGTGCCGGGGATCTCTGGGTATCCCGCACCTCAGTCCAGATCATAAATACTTACAGGGGATCTCCCGGGATGCCGTCCCGTAGTCCCAAATTAAAAACGCACAGCAGCAACACAAGAAAACTCAATAAATGCTAAATTTCGTACTAAGTAAACAGATAATTCTAGCCTAACATGCTTCATGTAATGCAATTAAGGCAATTTAAACAAATAGGCAATTAACTCTACTAAACATCTTTTCTAAACTAACAACAGGCTAAATACCCAAGTAAAATAAGACAGGAGAAGGAACTCAATTGAAATACTTAAAGAAAAATTGGATTTTTCAACAGTTAGCTCAAGTACGCGCTCGTCACCTCACATACAAGGCATTTCAGTTATCAAATATATCATATCCTAAGGGGAAGGTCCCCCACACAAGGTTAGGCAAGCCACTTACCTCGAACCAGCTCAAAATCAACCTGATACCACGTCTTTGCCATGAGTACTCGATTCTAAATGGCCCAAATCTATTCAATTCAATTGCATATCGTAAATAACACTTCAAGTAACTGATTCTATGATTAAATTCTAAGCTAATACGCGAAATAGGTAAAATGTCCAAAACGCCCCTCAATCCAGCTTCTCGAATCGGGTGAAATTTATATTTTCAAGAAACTTCGTACTCTCACGAGTTCATACATACCAGAACACTGAAATCGGAGTCCAAATGACCCCTCAAATCCTCATTTCAATGTCTCTTAATCCCAAGCCCTAAATTCCACAATACCACTGATTTGCTAAATTTTTCATGCTTAGGATGATAAAAATCACTAATATAACGAGTTTTGGACCAAAGACCTTACCCCAATGGACTCCTCTGAAAATCCCTCTTGAAAAATGCTCCAAAAGCTTCTTCCCGTTTGCAAAGAGGTGAAAAGTGAATAAATTTCGCGAAGGCAAGAAAATATAGGTTCTGCCCAGCGATTACCGCATTTGCGGCCCTGGACCGTATCTGCGGTCCCGCTTCTGCGGACACGACTCTCACTTAAAAAATACCAGCTTCCGCATCTGCGGACCTCTAACCGTAGGAGCGGTTCCGCTTCTGCGGAAATTTCATCGCATCTGCGGTTTTTGGGGGAAAATCCCAATTTCGCTTCTGCGGCCCTCTGCGCCGCTTCTGGCGGTTCCCAGACCGCAGATAAGAAAATACCAGAAGAACAGCTGCTGCACAATTTCAACTTCAAAATTTCCTCCGTTAACCATCCGAATTCATCCCGAGTCCCCGGGACCTCAACCAAAGGCATCAACATATCCTAAAACCTCATTCAAACTTGTTCCAACCTTTGGAGCACTCAAAACAAGATCAAAACACCTATTTATCCATGGATTCAAGCCTAAGAACTCCAAATTTCTCAAAATACGCTTTCAATCAAAAAGTCTACCAAACCTTGTCCGAATGACCTGAAACTTTGCACGCACATCCCAAATGACATAACACGGAACTACTGCAACTCTCGAAATTCCATTCCGACCCTCGGATCAAAATCTCACTATCGAACCAAAATTCAAAATTCAACCTTCGGCATTTCAAGCCTAATTTAGCTATGGACCTCCAAAACACAATCCGAACACACCCTAAACCCGAAATCACCTAACAGAGCTAACGGAACCATCAGATTTCCATCCTGAGATCGTCTTCACATTGTTCCGACTACGGTCAACTTTCCAACACTTAAGCTCTCATTTAGGGAACTG
Organism: Nicotiana attenuata; assembly: GCF_001879085.1. Taxonomy (NCBI): domain Eukaryota; kingdom Viridiplantae; phylum Streptophyta; class Magnoliopsida; order Solanales; family Solanaceae; genus Nicotiana; species Nicotiana attenuata. Next base: position 27,970 of record NW_017676761.1, read on the forward strand.
TGTCCCAAAACTCTCCGAAACTCAAAACCGAGCATCCCGACAAACGAAATAGCAGAAATAAACTTGGGGGAAGCAGTTAATAGGGGATCGGGGCGTAAATTCCAAAAACGACCGGCCGGGTCGTTACAACCTCCCACACTTAAACATTCGTTCGTCCTCGAACGAGCACAAAGACATAGCTGAAGTGAAGCTGCTCATGGCCCCAAACTGCTGAGCGACGCGCTAGAGCTCAAAACGACCGGTCGGGTCGTTACATCCTCTCGCACTTAAACATACGTTTGGTCCTCGAACGTGCTAAGAACTATGTTGGGGTTGTCCGAAATCACTTTTTAACATCCTTTTTCACTTAAGCAAATAAGCTTAGAGCCCAATTCCTACGTCCAGAATTCTCTTGTCAGGCCTGTTCCAACATACGCTCACCGTATCAATAACTTACCAGCGGCACCAAAACATGACTGTATAGCTAGCTGAATTCAACACTTGCACCACTTTACTCACAGGACCGCAATAACATTCTCAAATCAATTAGTCGGAATTCCACGATCTGATGCTCCATTGCCACCTCATGACCTACATAGGTCTTGCTCTAACTCTTACAATACCGCCAAGACGGAAAAGGTGTGTAGAAATTCATACCCACTGCCGAATCAACAATCATTGGTTATACTCCTGATAAGAACCATCACTCATTCTGAACCAAATAATGGTCTTAGCTCCTTAATATACTTCATATAATGATTGCTATCTAAATCGACCAGTCACGCCCAGTACGAACCGCTAAGCATAAGCCAACCCGGACATGATCAAAAGTCTGCCACAATGTGCCAATAGGCTATGACTCGAACGTGACAAAAGGATAGAACTCTAACTCACGCACTTATTACGTTTGAAATTAGGAAGAAAGCATACAAAAAAAAAGCATATAGAAACGTACTCAATATCACATATTGCGGCGTGCAACCCGATCCAAATAACATACCCATGGCGCGTGCCACCCGGATCCAAATAACATACCCATGGCGGTGCGCCACCGATCCACACATAGAATTCACAATAGGAGATATACATCGAGCTGAACTGCTCATTATAAAAAATTTCCGAATATCGGTCACAAGCACTCTAAGTGCATAATACCATCCCTGGGGAGACATATAGTGCCATGGCCACAAAACTCAAACACAACTGAGGTGCAATATACGGTGTGAATCTGAGAGCGCATTCCTGCTGCATATGACATCATCTCTATGCGGAACCTCAACACATAAGAAACTATCAAGCCGTCTCACAACTCATACGTGCAATATTCATTACATGAAAAAGCTGACGACGATTAGTACACCCGACTACTTGTCCAAAGGAGCGCATTGCTGAAATGAACACATCTGGCCTGATATAGAGCCCATTTTCAAATTTAGATA
>NW_017676761.1:32049-39632 GCF_001879085.1 Nicotiana attenuata
CTTCAAATCACCCCTGAACTCCTCAAATATCAAATCTAAATCAGGTAACCCTAATTCCTAAAAGCTCCTGATTCGAGTTTGTTTAGAAGATTCGGGCTTACTTTGATGTTATTCGTGTGTTCTTATTAAGAACACACGATTAATATCATAGTTGGCCGGAAAATCCGAGAAGTTGAAGTTCCAAGCTCCATTCCTTAATTGCTCGAGTCTCAGTAGGTATTTTCTTTCGTCTTTTCAGTTTAAGCTAGGTTTCTTTCTCTCCCTCCATTTCTCTGTTTCTTCTCTCTTCCTGATTCTTTTTATATTTCTGTTTTTCATTGGTCCTGCTTGGTTAATTATGAAATTGTTTTGGTCGGTTTGGTTAAATTCTAACTAGTAGGTCATTTAGCTTAATTTGTTAATTGTTGAAATGCTCTTCGGGCTTACAATTCGTTTGAGCCCAAACATTTTCTTTTGTTATTGTTGGTTCTGCTGTTAGTTCTTTTGTTTGGGTTTTTGAATTAGAATTGGGTCCAAAGGGGAAGGGATTAGCGCAGATGGGGAATTAATTTGGGTCTGCAAACTTATGACCCATAGTTGGTTTAGGTTAGGAGGGCAAATATCAGAGTTCTGAGGGGTAATTTGGGGTAATTGATTGAGGGAATCTTATTGTAACTGCCTGGGGAAGCTTCTAGGAAGATGGGGAGGGGGATTGTTTGCAATATTGATTTTTAACTAAGGACTTTTCAGCTAAAACAAAAATTAGAAAAGGGCAGAAATGTAAAAAACTGAAATCTGCTAGTTGCCCTACTTTCCTTGCCTATAAAGGCATCTCTATCTTGCCTTTCAAGGCAGAGCTTAAGAGATAAAAAATACAGAAAAATAAAAACGACTGGTTTTACTGTTTCATCAAGCTGTTTCAGTAACTTCTGATTTATTTTCAACTTCTGAAAACAAAAGTTTCTTATTCTGAGAGTTCAAATGGATTGATATTGGGTTTTTGGAAGAGTTTTCTGGTTCAAGCTGTTAAGGGTCACTGTTCCATTGAATTGTCAAGCTGATTTCAGTGTCTTAATTGCTGAATCTGGTTGATTTCTGCTGCTGATACAGCTCTGCTGTGCTGATCCTCTCCCTTTTTAATTATTTTTGCTCTCCAGGTATTTCCTTGGCTTTTAAGTGACATATGAAGTGCAAATCTGAAAACGTGTAACCGAGTTACAAGATTTGAGGATGAATCTCAGTTTTGTTGAATTTCAGTCTATGTTCGTTAGAGTTTTTCCTTGTTTATGTGTTAATTTCAGTATTTTATGGGTTTGCCACTCAACCATGATGATATTCTTATATTTGATCTTCAAAGTATGTTTTAGGCTTTTTAATTCATCATGTTGTTTCTGTGATTGAGCTGAAGGATTTTGTATTTGAGCATTTAAAGGATCTGAATGTTTCTGTAGTGCAGGCCTAAGCCAGTTAGGGAATATCATGTTGGTTTGGTTTAAATTTTCTTTAGTTAATGTTTGAATTTTAGTTCATAATTAGTATATGGCATGATTACATTGCTTCTGTTTTTTTTAAGATTTGGTTCTAAGTTTGCACCGTTTTGAGGATTATAATTCAAACAGGGGATTGCATGTTCGATAATCATTGCGAAATTAAGCTGGTTAAGTATTGAGTGTGATATGAGAATGATTAATTAGCAATTTTGAATCCCAGGTGTTTATTGCCAGTAGAATATTTCAAAAGGATATGCAACCTGTTATTGAGATGTTAAAGTTTTAGAATCTTGCATTTATCTTATCATATGTTGATTTATTATTGGAGCTTTACTCAAGCTAGGCTGATTCGTTTGTGCCGAGTTTGAGGCAGGGATTCTATCCCAGGTCCGTGTGTTTGGGTATTTATCCACCCGTGGAGTTTAGGCTCAATTTGGGCTCAGATTCTGAATTCACTTGGAAATAGGATAATGGCCTATTTGGACCGTATGTGGTTCTGCTTAAAGCGAACTCACTGATGGACATCGTGAGCCCAAATCAGTTTCAAGTAATTGGGTTATCCTTATACGTTATGATTCCTTTAAGTGTTAATACAAACATTCACTGAAATAATTTTTGTTTTAAAAATTCTCTATGATTCTATTTAATTAGTTAATCACATTAATTAGATTGGAGGTGAGCCATATTAGGAAACATCAATAGTTTATGGCTCTCCAAATGTAGTTGGATTCCCTTTTTTAAAAATATGAATTGAGGTGCGCCGTGCCAAATAAAATCGCAAATGCGTGGACCTCATTTAATTATTTCTTTTAAAATCCTTATAATTCGAGGTGTGCCATTTAGCAAAGTTTCCATGGCCCTTGCAATGTTAAAAACGCGTAGTTGCTTTAGGCGCGTTATTTGAATAATTTACCTTCCTAAACTCGGGTGCGCATTTAGGTGATCCAAATCCAAATCTCAACAATGTTATATAGAATGTGTTGTGGACCGCGGGTGCATTTATGTGGCGTGGTTCAAGACATATTTTAAATCACGTTGCAAATCTTTCTTTAAAAATAATTAAAAGCGGTTAAGGTTAAAAATGCACATAGGTTTAAAACTTGTAATAAAATCAGATAATAGGCCAATAATAACAGTTGAGCAACCGTGCTAGAACCACGAAACTCGGGAATGCCTAACACCTTCTCCCGGGTTCACAGAATTCCTTACCTGGATTTCTGGTTCGCAGACTGCAAACCAGAGTCAATCTTTTCCTCGTTTCGGGATTTGAACCGGTGACTTGGGACACCATAAAATTATCCCAAGTGGCGACTCTGAATTTTTAATAAATAAATCCCGTTTCGATTGTCACTTTAAGTTGGAAAAAACTCCCTTATACCCTCCCTTCCGGGGGTGTAGTAAAAAAGGAGGTGTGACAGCACCTAACCCAACCCACTAGGTAAGTCAACTAATAACTATCCAATGCCACTAATATTAATAAGACAATTAAAGAAAAAGAATTATCTAAATCTTATACATTTCCCAAGGACAGGTAGTAAAAATCATGAGCTTCTTTTTTTGTAATTTACAAAGCTATTATGAAATAAATACATCATCTGTTCAAAATGTACATAAAAAGATTTTTATGAATCTAAGGCTAGCATGAACAAGAGGCAGCTACAACAGGAATGCATGTACATCTTCAAATCCGTCAGCCATCGAGCACATAAACAACAACAGCCAACATCTGCACGCAATATACAGAAGTTTAGTATCAGTACAACCGACCCCATGTACTGAGTAAGTAACAAACCTAATCTTAGGTTGAAAGAAGACGAGTTGGAACATAGGTGGGTTTTAACGCCAATAACCAATAGCAGTTCATAACAACGTAGAGCATATAAATAAGAAAGTAACTCAGAGATAAAACTGCTTAGCTTTTTGACAGTTTTCCCAAAATAGTTCCACTTTTCAAGAATATCGGTGAAAACTCAAATCCTTTACCGAAATCGTAAAATATGAGATAGTTTGAAAACTATAAATTTTTCAAAAATACTTTCCGCAATAAATTAGATGTTTTGTTTTCTTTCCAGATAGCAAGTGTGAAATACCTCTATATGCCCACATATCAATGTGTGTAAAAAAAGTCATGAATGTGTAAAAAAGTACTCAACCCTACTGTCTCACACTTTTCACTTATCATGCTCAACCACTCGGTATTGTATATGGCCCATACGGCCCAGGGAAATCCATCCTGGAACATATAGAACACTAACTATAAGTCAACCAGTACCGAGGAAAAAGGATAGCCCAACCATGTGGAGAAATCCATCTCCAGGTATCAAGTACTTCGGACAAATCCATGTCTAGGAAAATCCATCCCTCAATAATATGAACCGTGCTCACTAGGGGTGTGTACAGACTCCGGAGGGGCTCCTACAGCCTATGCACTATCATAAGCTAGATCCAGGCATAAATCAATATAACATGCTGCGGCGTGAAGCCCGATCCCATAGCTGTCACTCATAATTAAGCTCTCAACCTCACTCATCAGCAATCTCTCCAGTCTCACTCACTGGCTCAAAATGTCATGAAACTAGCCCGACAACAATGATATGATGTATCAATAAACAACGACTGAGTATGAGATATGATATGAATGCATGAATATGACTAAGTATGAAATATCAATGAAATCAGTGAGATGAAAGTAAGAAACGACCACTATAGGTCCTAACAATATCGGCATAAAGCCTAAAAAGGTTATCTAGCATGATTAATAGCTCAGTTACTTAATCACATAGTGAAAACGCAGATATCAACAAAATATGGACACTAAACAGTGCCATGAAAACAATGGAATCACAAGTCACTGGGTGCACACCCACACGCTCTTCACCTAGCATGTGCGTCACCTCATCATCAATCACATATCATGTAATTCAGGGTTTCATACCCTCAACACAAAGTTTAGAAGAGTTACTTACATCGAACAAGCCAACTACAATACCGAGCAAGCCAAGCGTGCTCCATAGATACCATCTCGCGCGTTCTGACCTTCGAACGGCTTGAAACTAACTAAAACAACTCAAATACATCAAACAATGCTTCTGGAACCAATCCCAATTGTCGATGCCCCCTTTTTCTAAAGGCAAAATCGGGTTTACGACATTTGGGCGGACAACTCTATTCCTTTTGGGAATTTGGGTTTTGAGATTTAGAAGAGTCGCCACCTAATGATTGAGTGCATTAGAACACCAAGGAGTAAAAAAAAGAAAAGAACCAGAGAACGGGTAAGGGCTTGAAATTATCCCAGGAGGAAGGTGTTAGGCATCCCCCAAGATCCACTAGTGTGGTTCCCGGCCATGCTACAATTTGTGACTTTAAAGCGAATAATCATACAAGACGACTTCACATAACGATTACAAGTAGGATTATATAAAGGTTAAATAAGCATGCTGAAGTTAGGGAATAGATGGTTTCATGTTCGTTTAAAAGAATGTATAAATGCAGAAAAATGAGGGTCAAGTAACGAATGCAAATAATCAGACAAAGAAGTAAAATGGGCGGAAGTTTAAAAAATGAAAACAATGCTGGAAATTCCAAAGAGGTTTGAATTAAAGTGAAATGAAAAGTTTAAAGAACAGGAAAACTGACGTAAGCACATATGGAGGGAGGGGGATCCTAGGTTTATAAATATCATGGATCATCCACGCAACACCCGGTAACCAATTATACGCGTGGTGTTATCACGCGATCATCATCTCCATGTCTACACTTTCCCACCCCGTTTAAGGTATTGAAGCGCGAAATGGTCTCGTTATTTATTGCATGCTATTACCCATCCCGATCCTATCGGTCTCGGAGGCACTGGGACTACTAATCCTAAAAGGGAAGGGAATTGGGGCTTTTCAGAGTCTAAAAGGATAAAAAAGTCTATGGCGACAAGCAAGAACACAGAAGCAGTTAGGGGAAGAACACATAACAATTAAGGCTAAAGTAGGCCTCCTCACTTAAAAGACCAGATTGTATAGCTTGACTTCAAATACTGGTTGTGGTCTGGATTAAAAAATTACGTAAAGGGGGTGGCTGATTTATAACATATTTTCAGATAAGGAGTCCGAATTAGGCCTTGTCTGGATCTAGTTTATCAGAATTGACGCAATTAATTACCTAATAGTTTGCCTAAGTGAGGTCTATAGGCATGAAATCTAATAGAGCGTACTGATTTTAGGGAAAAGGTTGCTGGTTATATAAACGAAAGATCTGCAGATTTGACGACCTTATGACTGATTTTAGACTCGTAGATCAAAAGTAGACGAAGCTGGTTCAGTTGATTATTCCTACATGCATAATTTCTAAGCGTAATTGGTTTTAAACAAATACATAAATGCAAGAGTCCTATAGGCATAGTATCTAGAGTGAAGTTGGTTATTTATTAACCTATGATTGTTTGCCTAATGGCATGTATATGCAGAAGGGCAAAAACCTAAGATCATGATTTCTATATGCGGAACTTATAGACATAATTTCTAAGATGCAGAAGTGCAGGACTTATAGACATAATTTCTACAATGCAGATGTGCAGAAACCTAAAGTCATGATTTCTATATGCAGAACTTACAGACGTGATTTCTAAGATGCAGAAATGCAGAATTTATAGGCATGAGTTTAAAATGTAGAATGCGGAAATTGTAAATAACCTATAGGCAGGTTTTCTACCCTTGGCATGCATTCATCCCCATCCCTTTCCACTAGCCATCCCTAATTGTTATTACAAATTATTATAGACCCAAATGAATCAGAAAGAAAAGTAAAATTACATCAGAAGCTCTAGCTACATCCAAACAGCCTAATTCAGACTTCAAAGTCCAACAATATGAGATAAACCAACAGGATCAGATTTCCAAAAGCCTTTCTCATATTTGGGATGTGTCAAAGTTCCCAAGAGTCTCAAAGGGGCTCCGGGCAGTGCTTACACCCCTAACACATTGCAGAATTAAGATCATAGTGCAGTGTTGAAATGCCAGCCCTCAGATGTCCAAGTTCAGAGGGAACTCAAGGTCCCAAAGCAAGGCTCATATGAGAGGGGCAGAACTTAAGGGTCTAAGAATAAGTGTAAGTGCATAGGGGAAGAGCCACGGCAGGCTGGTGGTCATGCCTAGCAATTAGGATGCTGGCACACCCCTTTCCAGCCTGTCAGCCTATTTAGGAGTTTGGATCCATTGTGGATCAGGTTATAGCCTAGACAGCAGTTAGGGTACTACCAGGCCAAGAACCATAACTCAAACACATAGAAGGGAGTAGGGGTAGGGATTCATAATAGAAAAGGCAAGGAAGGAACATAATTAGCACAAATCACTGAACATAAGCAGTAAAGTAAACAAGGGTGCTGAAACTGTAAAGTAAACACATGGGGGTGACGCAGAAAATTAAATGAAAAAGCATACCAGTTTCAAAGGAAAACAAGCAAGAAAACAGTAGTCTTTGAAAAGCCAAGTCGCAAGCGCAACAGTTCCAAAAGGTCTCAAGCAATGCAGAGTATTGAATTCAAATTAGTAAGGTAAATGTGTGAGTTGAAAGTAAGAAGTTCGAGGTATTGAACTTGAAGTATAGATGCGAAGTATTTGATTGGGAGTATAGATGTAAAGTTAGGTCTTGTTAAAGTGCACAAGTGCACCCCCTTTTATAGTGCAAAGAGAACCAGTAAGAAAGGTAAAGAAATCATTGGAATCAGTCTCCCTTTGGTTAAGGGATTCTGATTCCAACGGGTAGAAATCAGTTAAGGAAAGAAATTTTTACTAAAACCTTTCAAAGTACCACAAAATGGGTAAATACATAGTAGTTATTTAAGGAAACAGTCAATGGTACACGGTTTGTGCCAAATATGGCAAGGGAATCAATTAAACAGCTAGGAAACCAAAAATTGCAAGTTCAATTGAATGAACCAAGTCAAGAAAGGTAAAGGATGTTCAATCGATGGAAAATCAGTGGCAAATCATTAGCCTTATTAAAGTGATTTCAGAATCAATCACTTAGTTGGTAAAAGAAAACCTTTTGAAAAGTAGAAAATTTCTCATATATATCAGCACACAGATCAAATGAAAAGAGTCGTTAGGTTATTTAGAAAAAGAG
>NW_017676762.1:0-2342 GCF_001879085.1 Nicotiana attenuata
ATACCCGACAGGTCTGAAGGAAGAACCTCGGGGAACTTCCGAACAACAGGAACAGAATCAATAGAAGGGACCTCTGCACTGGAATCGCGAACATACACCAAATAAGCTAGGCACCCCTTCTCGACCATGCGTCGAGCCTTCACATAAGAAATAACACTGCGGGTGGCATGACCTGGGGTCCCTCTCCACTCCAATCGGGGCAAATCCGGCAAAGCCAAGGTCACGGTTTTGGCGTGACAATCCAAGATAGCATGATACGGGGACAACCCATCCATCCCTAATATGACGTCGAAATCCACCATGTCTAAGAGCAATAAATCGACACGGGTCTCAAGACCCTCAAACACTACCACACAGGAACGATGCACTCGGTCGACCACTATAGAATCACCCACCGGTGTAGATACATGAACAGGAATACTCAAAGCATCACTAGGCATGACCAAGTACGGTACAAAAACAGGACGACACATACGAATACGTAGACCCACGGTCAAATAGCGCTGAAGCATCTCTAATATGAATTAGAATGGTACCTGTAATGTCTGCATCTGAAGACTCAGCCTCTGGCCTGGCTGCTGGCTGGCCTCTACCTCTAGCGACCTGAACTCCACCTCTATGACCTCTACCTCCACCTCTAACACCCCTGCCACCGCCTCTAACTGGCTGGGCAGGCTGAGGAACCTCTGGTGCCCGAATCCCAGTACGAGAACTCTGATGCTGAGAGCTGCTCAAAGCTCGAGGGCAAAATCTGACAATGTGCCTTGGATCGCCACAAGCATGGCAAGACCTCGTCTGCGGCGGCTGAGCACCCCTCAACCTCGGGCAAACCCTCCTGTTGTGACCATACTCACCACACTCATAACATCTACACGAACGCTGCAGCTGAGGAAACTGAGGCTGACCCTGTCGACCTGAATGACCACCTGAAGTACCATGAGCGACCTGGGGAGCTGACTGAAAGGGCCTAGGAGGATGGCCTCTACCATAAGAACCTCTACCTCCAGACGAGGTACCACTAAATCTGCTTGCATGACGTGGCCTCTTATCCGACCCATGACCACCTCCCTGTGGCAAAACCCTCTCAACTCTATGGCCCGCATCGGCCGCTCCTGAAAAGTGATCTCACTCCCGGTCTGAGCCACTGTGCCCGGCTGACCTGCCACCGCTGGCTGAACTCCTGGAAGCAAGCCCGCTCGAATGACGCTCTCCACGAAGCCTATCAATCGGATTAGAGCGTCCTGAAGAACTGGGATGGCAATGAACCCCTCTGGGACCTGAGCTGGGCCTACCGGGACTGCTGGGGCTGGAACCTCCTCCTCCAAATCAACCTGAGGCTCCGCCACTGGGGGTGCTGCGGGGGACTCGGACTGCTGAGCGGTAGATGAGGACGCGCGTGTTCTCGCCATCTGCGGAAGAACAGAGTAGAAATTCAATCGGTACATGAGAAATAGAGCCGCACGACAAGAAAGAACAAATGTGAAACTTTCCTAACTCTGTAGCCTCCGGGGGATAAATACAGACGTCTCCGTATCGATCCCTCAGACTCTACCGAGTTTGTCCGTGAGTTGTGAGACCTATGTAACCTAGAGCTCTGATACCAACTTGTCACGACCCGGATTTCCCACCCTCGGGAGTCGTGATGGCGCCTACTAATAGGAGCTAGGCAAGCCAATTATCAATTACCTCCTTTAACTAAACACGACAATATTAGAAATAATGAAACATTTAATAATAAAACGAAAGTCTCAAATATAGTTAACTAAAAGAAATGCGGAAATTTAACTAATCCTCTACCCAAGACTGGTGTCACAATACTCACGAACTTCTACAGAATACTAAATACAAGGTTTGAATGAAACATAAGACTGTCTGTTTCGGTACAATGATAACAAACTGAGTAAAATAGAAAGGGACTCCGGGCCTGCGGACGCCAGCAAGCTACCTCGAAAATCTCCGGACTGAAGGCTCGCTCCCAGAATGCTACTGCTACTCATATGCTGCTCCAACACCTGGATCTGTGCAAAAAGATGCACAGAGTGTAGCATCAGCACAACCGACCCCATGTGCTGGTAAGTGCCTAGCCTATCCCCGGCGAACTAGTGACGAGGCTAGACCACACTACCAGATAAACCTGTACGGATATATATATATATATATATATATATACAAGAACCACAAAGTAATAGCGGAAAGTAAACAATTAAAGCTGGGAGGGGGAACATAAGTATGGGGTAGCAGATAAAACCGAATATCAGGGATAACAAAAGAAACTACATCTGATCTATTCTAACACAGGATAAGGGAAAACAAACCACTTTCACTTGTTTCAATTTTCTCTC
>NW_017676762.1:4816-6889 GCF_001879085.1 Nicotiana attenuata
ATATATGAGGTGACGAGCGTATATGTATGTGCCGGGGTTAATCATGCTCGGGGGTAGATTGTACTATAATTGTGTCTTGTAGAATAACGTAACTTCCTTGCTTCATGCCTCACTTGATTTACCGATATTAAGAATGTAGTATGAAATGTTAGAAATCAAGACAGCCTAATATAACATGATCAAATTTGATAGAATTCGGAGAATACATTGATGTGTCTAGTTTGGTCATCTCTATGCGTAATCATTACTACATTGCTACGGTCGATATTTTGAGATGCTAAATTCTATACTTGTGTCACTGATTGACGAGGCCAATGTGTATTGGAATTTCCTGCTCGTACTCTGTCAAATTCTAATATAGTTTAAGATATCGTCCCACAAAGATTGGATAATTGTCACAATTCAATTTTCCCTCCGTTGGGTTTCGTGATGGCACCTAGTCTTAAGGACTAGGTAAGCCTACTAAAATGCGGAATAACAACAATAACTAATAACAGCTAGAATTCTTCTGAGATAAATCCTTTATACAATGAACAACTCCCCAAAACCCGGTGGTACAAGTCATAAGCTCTACAGAGTTTCGCTACAACTTCTAAACACAACCGTATGGAAATAAGTACAACAGTGTGAATATAATATAGGAAGGTGACTCCGAAGCCCGCGAACGCAGCAACAGGGCTACCTTGAGTCTCCTCGGCAAGGATCCGCACAGCTACTAGCGAACATTACCTGGATCTGCACAAAAAAAATGTGCAGAAGTGTAATATGAGCACACCACATCGGTGCGAGTAAGTATCAAGACTAACCTCGGTGGAGTAGTAACGAGGAATAGTCAAGACACCCACTAGTCTAATAAGCAGAACAAATTTAAGTATAGAAATGACCGAACTTGATATCTGTATGAAGGCTAACGATATTGCTAACAATACAGTAACTACAATAATGAGAGGAAGCAGTAAGTAACAGTGGAAAAAAACCATGAATAAGCTCATAAAAGTGAACAAAAATACAACCCAAATTCTAAATCCACAAATACAGTAAGGACAGATCATAACTCAGCAACTACAGCAACTTTCACATTAGGTCATAGCCAACAACTTCAATCAATTAGTCAAATCTTTCAGTCGATAAAAGCATTTCGAATTATACTTCTTCAAGCAAACATTCTTTTCTGAAATAGTCCTCTAATAATGAATACCTTTCGAATATAACCTTTTCAATAAATATTCTTCGAATATAAGTCACCCTGTGACACCTCATCTCGTAATCATACAATACGGGCCTCAATACCGGAACCTTAACACTTGGCATCTTGTGCCCTCATCATACCTCATAATCATACTGACAACTCACGTGCCCAAAGAGTCATTCTCACATGGAAGGAAAATAAACGAGGGGTGCGTCTATACTCAGAAATCTCCAAGAGCCTCCTACCCGATAAGGGTGATTAACCACGTGTATGCTTGTGCAAGTGTCCTAACATAGTTCGCACCAACTAGTAAGCATAAGGACAAGAACGGACAGCACATATATATTGTTACATAGGGATAGGATAAATGAAAACAACAGCTCAGAACACAGTGATAATAACAGGGGATCTCCTAGGATACTGTCCCGTAGTCCCAAACGTAATGTACAGAGGATTTCCCGGGATACCGTCCCGTAGTCCAAAAGTAAATATTCAGAGGATCTCTCGGGATACCGTCCCATAGTCCCAAAGTAAATATCCAGAGGATCTCCCGGGATACCGTCCCGTAGTCCAAATCATAAATGTGCAGGGGGATCTCCCGGAATACTGTTCCGTAGTCCCAAAGTAAATGCGTAGGGGGATCTCCCGGGTGCAGTCCCGTAGTCCCAAAAGTAAATATGCAGGGGAATCTCCCGGGTGCAGTCCCGTAGTCCCAAAGTAAACATACAGCGCAACCAACAAAAACAACAGTCACAACACAACAGAAAGCTCGTACATCACCACAATACATAAAACAATAACAAATAGACAAAATACAAGTTAAGACAAGTAAATCAACTTAAGGATTGTAATACGCAGAACGGCAGACAACTCACAGAGTAACA
>NW_017676762.1:10137-32743 GCF_001879085.1 Nicotiana attenuata
ATTGATCTCGTTTGATCAAACGGATGGGAACTAACCTCCCTATCCATATAAAATTTTCCTAAACAGACCCCCTACCCCCAAAGTCCCCCTCACTTCGTCTCTCTCAACTCTCTCTTACCTTCTCTGAACCTCCGCCCTAAACCGCCGCCGGAAATCACCTCACGGCGGCGGGCCACCTCCAAACACTACCAAATTTTCACAAGTCAATCCCCGTCATCTCCCCTTTTCAAATCCCCAAACCAATTCCTTCGAATCTCTCTCAAATCTCTCCAATCTCAGATCAGAAGTTCGACCCCAAACCTTAGTTCACCCAAACCCAACCAAATCACTACCCCATACTCATCTATCTTCCCTCGTCATCAAGCCATCACCATATTTCCAAAAACCCCCATCAAATGCTCTCGGAGCCAGATCTAACCAAAAAAAAAGAAAGATCGAGTTCGTTCTCTTCTTTGGCCGTTCGTTTGTTTTTCAAGGCTCGTGTTGGCTCGAAATCTATGCTAGTCGATTGTTCTTGCCAAGAACAACCGATTAGCGTTCATTTCGGGTTATTTCGGAGTTATTCGAACCCCATCATTTGGCTCAAGGTTTACCAAAGTTTTTCTCCTTATTTGTTTAGGTATTAACCCGTTTCCCTTTTTTATCTTCTCTAATTTCCGGATTTTAACGTATTTAGGTTTTAAATTTTTGCTTTGCATGATTCCAGTTTTAAATCGATTTTATGTTAACCTCAGTGTTTGTTAGAACTTGTTTGAATCTTCATATAGCTGGATTAGTAAGTTTAACAGTCTTTTGGTGATAGTCGTTTGGGTGTTAATCCCCTGTTGATTTCTGTTCCCGTTTTAATTCCAGAATTGACTCATGATAAATTTATTTAGGTTTAGGGTTAATTTAAGGTTTAATTGCATAAATGTTTTGGTCCTTTCAATCTGTGATTTGTGCCAATTTTGGTCTTTGTTTTGTTAGTTCTGATTTGTGAACAAATTGAAGTTTAGGGGTTTAATCGAACAAATGAAAAACTTAAGGGGTGTGGGAAGGGTATGAAACAAGATTTTTCCGATAAGGCTAGTACAAGAATTTTCTAGAACCTGGGGCAGCTGTCCCTATTTGGTTAGCACAAAATGCTGAGCCAATAAGGGAAAGCCAGCTGTCCCAGGTGGTTAAAAAGATGCCTTTTCAGGCTGAAGGGAATATCTCCCTGAATTGGTTTTCAGCACATGGCCTTTGAGGCCTATAAGTAGTACCCTTCTTTCATCATTAGGGATAGATTTTGAAGAACCCTAAAAAAAATACTCTCTAAATTCAGCTACTGCTTTTCTTTAAAGAGCTGGGTCTTTTTCTTTGGTTTTAAAAGACAATACTCGGAATTCCTCCTTGATATCCCTGGTCTTCAAGAGTAGAGAAATGAATTAGAAGTGAAGATTCTTCGTTTCTTTGGGGAAATACTGGTTTAGCTGCTGTTAGCTTTTGAGGTTTGGGTTTGATTTTGGGGCTGCTGTGTTGGTTTCTGTCCTTGCAAGCTTCAGCCATCTTCATTCTTTTCTTTCTCCTATTATTTGCTGGTTTTGTTGTTGCTGCTTAGGTATTTAACCTCAACTCTTTCTCTTTTGACTATGTGAGCTTAAAAGTTTGAGCATGAATAACCTAGCTAATACTTGAATGCCTTGTAGTTTCAGTTTGCAAAAATATCCTTGTTTACGGCCATAGCCAAATCTTCTAGTCATTAAGGCTGATTATGAAATTTTAAAGTCATTTTTCTTTCCTTTATCTGAGTAGACAACCTTCCCCTTACTTACAGCCATTTATCTTCTTTCTTGTCTGTTTGGCTATGAGCTACTGCCTGTAGATTTGGCCACTAGTTGGCCAAATCAGCAGGTTCAAAAGCTGGAAATGGAATCATGTTGTTTTTGACAAGAGGAGACCAAGCTCTACTGGACAAATCATGTCCAAAAGAGGTAGGAATTCTTCAGGATGTCATGATGGAGATTTGTAATAGTTTAGCTCTTAATGTGGTTAGTTTATGTAATAAGTCAATGTAAGGCATTGATTTTGAAAAGCTGTTTGGTTTACTTAAAGACTGTAATACTTTAGGTTTTAATGTCATGTACTAAGACACATTAGGAGTTTAATTATATTTGATGGATTTTACAAAATAGTAGTGGTGTAACGGAGCTGGGTTTTGAGCCCACTCAGCAGGACCAAAAGGCTGCTCGTTCGATAAAAAAGGGCTGAATTTGCAGCCCGAGTGAAAGACTAACCTCAAATGATTTGGGCCTAGTCTATAGGCCCAAACTTTGAGTCAGTCTAGGAGCCTTTATCATGGATCATTTTTTTGTTCAGTTGATTAATTTTTAGTACAGAATCGTGTTTAATCTTTATATTCTATTCCTATTTAAACTTGTAATCTGAAAGCTCTTTTGCCATAAGTGTGTATGTATAGTTAAAGGTAAAGGTAGATAGGCCCAGACATTAGATAACCACAACTGGGCCCGCCCGATACTAGCCCAATGTGGCAAATCTGATTAAAAAAATCCTCTTTAGAGGCGCAAGGCTTTGGGCTCTTCTCTGCTGGGCCGAAATCCTGAGCCCAAATACAGCTTTCATAAGCTGAATTTCCTGAGTAATGAGCCATTGCTGGCCCAAACCCAAACTCCTTTTTCTTTTCAAAAATAATTTAAAAGCCTAGACCTTCACACTTTAAGTCTTTCCTTAATTATTGAATTTCAAATTAGGATTAAAACCTTGTTAAAATAAAATTGAGGTGTGCCATCCATAATTAGATCATCCATGGCCCTCACAAATATTGTAACTTAGATATTAAAAATGAATCTTCGTAGTTGCTTTAGGCGCGTTACATTAAATTATCATGGTTACGGGTACGGTTCCCATGACGTATTTGTGATTTGTAATTGATAAAATCCGGGTGTACATTTCATGTGACCCGACTTCAATTTCCAACAATGTTAAATAAAACGTGTCATGAACCGCGGGTGCATTTCATGTAGTGTGGTTTAAGATGTGTTCTAAATAACATTGAATTTTCCTAAAAACAGTAAAAGCTGTTAGAAAGTCATAAAAATGCACATAGTTTTAAAATGTGTAATTAATCAGATAATAGGCCAATATTAACAGTTTAAGCGACCGTGCTAGAACCACGAAACCCGGGAATGCCTAACACCTTCTCTCGGGTTAGCAAAATTCCTTACTTAGAATTTCTGGCTTCGCAGACTTTCAAATAAAGTCAAAATTTCCTCGATTTGGGATTTTAAAATAAACCGGTGACTTGGGACATCAAATAAACTATTCCAAGTGGCGACTCTGAAAAATTGAAATAAAATAATCCTATTTCGAATAATGTCACTTTAATTGGAAAAACTCCCTTATACCCCCCTCGGGCGGGGTGGTAGAAAAAGGAGGTGTGACATCTCTGGCGACTCCGCTGTGGGGATAAGAACCCAGAATCTCTGGTTCAGGGTTCAGAATTCGAGCTTAGAATAATTGTTATATTTGGCTTTTATTATCTGATTTTTATATGTTTGAGCCTAATGTGCTAATTGCCGCTTTTTACCGCTTTGATATTGTTTGGACTGTATATAAATTGTTACGAAACTCTCATCTCTCTGAGTCTTCTAAATCATATGGGAAGGGTGAACTTCGTGTAACTTCTCTTCTGTTAGAGTCATATCCCAATTTTAGAACGAGGTTCGGACAAGTTGCAAAGCTGGTGAAGCTTCTGTATTCCCGGTACGCTGCCCCCCTCGGCTCGAGCTGTCCGCTCGGGAAAGCCAGGTCTAGAACAATACACCCAGGTTTTAAACCTAGTATGACATAGCCTCATGCCAGATCCCTAGTAGGAACGCTTGTTTGCATCACGTGCATTTGACTTCGGGGACTTAACACAGGGGTTGGGTCCGTCTAGGACAGGTGTACCCGAAATCAAAAGACCATCCTGATTCAGTTTACTTGCTACTTGCACATTTATTTGATTCGGATTGCAAGTTGACCGGCTTCTAGAATAGGGAAGGAAAATTGAGAAAAACCAATTGAGGTAGGAGAGAGGAAATTACCCGCTTGTGAAAAACCTGGTGTCCAAAATACCCCGAAACTCTGCCGGAATTTTATTGAAAAAAAAAGGGAAAGCTATGTCAAAGTGTTTTTCTGTTGCGTCAAAATTGACCGAACTACGCGAGTCTGATTCTCACCGGATGTGAGATACGTAGGCAAACCTCATCGGTTCCAGCCCCCAGTTTTCAAAAATAAAAAAAAGATATATTTTCCTTTACTTCCTTCTTTAGAAAAGTCTTTCTTTGAGACCCCAATAAAAAAAATCCAAAAAAGTTTTTTTTTCTTTTAATTTCTTCTAAAAATCCAAAAACGTTTTCATATATTTCTTTTTTCTTTCGAAAATTGAAAAGAAAATTCAAGATTCAAAAATTTTCTTTAGAAGTCTTTCTTTCACAATTTTAACATAAAAGCCCAAAAAATCCAAAGATATTTTCTTTTTTCTTGAGAAGTTTGCCTTTCGAAATTCCAGAAAAAAAAAATCAAAATCAAAAAAATATTTTCTTTCTTATTTGTAAGTCTTTCTTTCGAAAATCAAAAATCCAAAAAAGGGTTGGTTTATTTATTTTATTCGTAATCTCCCTGAACTACGTAATTGTGACGACCCGGCCAGTCATCTCATGAGTTACCGCTCGGTTTCCCCCATATCTGCTTCTTTATGTTTCATTATCCGTGTTTCATGTGATCAAGTTGATTAGTTTGCGTTCGGAGAGGATTTGGTAAGAAATGAGACACTTAGTCTCTTTTAAGAAGGCTTAAGTTGGAAAAGTTAACCGGATGTTGGCTTATGTGTTAGAGGGTTCGGATGTGAGTTCCGATGGTTTGGTTAGCTTCAGGAGGTGATTTGTGACTTAGGAGCGTGATCGGAATTGGGTTTGGAGGTCCGGAATAGAATAACGCTTGAATTGGCGAAGTTGATATTTGGCGATTTCCGGTTGGTAGGTAAGATTTTGATCCGAGGGTCGGAATGGAATTCCGAGAATTGCTGTAGTTTCGTTATGTCATTTGGGATTTGTGTGCAAAATTTCAGGTCATTCGGACGAGGTTTGATAGACTTTTTGATCGAATTCGGAATTTGGAAGTTTTGGAATTCTTAGGCTTGAATCCGAGGGTGATTCGATGTTTTTATGTTGTTTTGAGCGTTCAGAAGTTTGGAACAAGTTTTAATGATGTTATGGGGCGTGTTGGCATGTTGGGTCGGGGTCCCATGAGGCTCGGATAAGTTTTGGAAGAGTTTTTGGAAGATTTTTGCCGTTTTGAGCATAAGCATGTAATGATCCAAAGGTCCATTTTTAGTTCTAGAGATCGAAATTTGATTTCGAGACTTCTAGAATTTAAACAATGAATTATAGGAGTGATCTGGAAAGTTTGGTCTAATTTCATCAAGTCGCAATTGGGTTTTTGACACGAAACATGAGTTAATTGTTTAACGAGCGAAATGAGTATTGAACTGAGCAAATGAGCTCCGAATTGAGTTTCAATTGAAGGGCTATGTTCGTATTATTATTTGTGACTAATAGGAACAAGAATCATCGAATTCCGAGTTCGTATGATGGAGTTAGAGCCTTTTTAGTGAAAAGAAAAGCTGCTGCAATTGCTTTGGACAACTGCTGGATTTTTTTTATAGCAGCTTGAACAGTAACGCGTGAACAGTACCCACACGCGTGAACAGTACCCGCACGCGTGAACAGTACCCCCGAAAATTTCTGGGCAGTTAAAGGGCGAGCAGTCCATTTTTCCCATTTTTTTTAGTTCCAAGCTCGGGTTTGGGCAATTTTGAGCGAAAAATCACGGAAATTCTTGAGGTAAGTCCCTTATGATCATTGTTAGTCAATATTATTGAATTATCATTGAATATTCCGGCTAGATTACGTGTTTTTGAGGTGTAAATCGGGAATTTGGGCCTAGGGATTTGAAAATAAGATTTGATGGTTTGGAGGCCGAATTGTTGCCGGATTTTGGAAAAATTTATATGCATAGACTCGTGGAGTGATAAGGAACCCGTTGATGTAAAAATTTCTGAGTTTCGAGAGAGTGGGCCCGGGGCTCGGGTTTTGCTAATTTCGGGATTTTCGATATTTTTCGATTGTTTTCGCTTGGGCTTTGTTACCTTAGCATATTGTGACGTATTCGTTGTGATTTTGGGTAGATTCGACGCGCGTGGAGGCCGATTCGAGAGGCAAAGGCGTCGCGAGCTAGAGATTTAGCCGGTTCGAGGTGAGTAATGATTGTAAATGATCTGAGGGTTTGAAACCCCGAATTTGCACATCGTAGTGCTATATTGAGGTGACTTGCACGCCTGATTGCCATATTTGGGCTTCGTGCCAGCTATTTGAACCCTTCGGGGGATTGTTGTTGAAATTTCCTCACTGTTTTGATTTTATACTTGAACTCAGTCATGTATTTTCCACTGTTTTTAGGACTCAGCCAGGTTTATTTTGCTTTAACACTTGAAATGATATTTCCAATAATATTTGGGCTGAGCATCATGTTTTACTGTTGCCCTAGTGGCTTATGTGATTTTTGACTGAGTAAGACTGATGGCCTGTATTGTGAGGATATTTTTGGATCGAGCTGCACGCCGCAGCAGTGAGATACTGATTTGATATGAGGCCGAGGGCCTAGATTTGATGCCAGGAGATGGCTTGATATTGCGCTTGGACCATAAGGGGCCCCTCTCGGAGTCTGCACACCCCCAGTGAGTGCCGTCGACGAAATATATGGATCGGGCTGCACGCCGCAGCGATATATGTATCGGGCTGCACGCCACAGCGGTACTGGTACTGTTCAATGTGTTTACTTTATTTCATTGTCTGCCATTATCTGTTGTTTGTGCTACTTCATGTGATATCTACCGGATTGCCTGACATTATCTGTTAATTGAGTGTGGTGCCCGAGGGGCGGACTTCTATGCTTTTCTGCACTATTTGTTTGCAGTTATTTGCATAACTATTGAAAAGGTCATTTCCAAAGGGGTTTTAAACTGTGCTAAGATATTTCTAAAGATTTCATAGGTTCACTGCTTTTCGCAAAGGGTTTTACACTGCATCTATACAGCATGATGGTTTGCTTTACGTGATTTCTTACGGCTCAGTAATTATTTACCTTTATTACTCACGAAGTTGGAGTACTCACTTTACTCCCTGCACCTCGTGTGCAGATGCAGGTATTTGTTTCACCCGGTAGCGGGTTTTGAGCTGGTCGGAGGCTAAGTTATCGAAGTTTAGCGAGGTGACTGCTAGTGTTCGCAGCACCGCATTTCTTCCTTTTGTTTATCAGTCTTATTTTGAATGTTTCAAGCCTTGTAGTTGTAGTTATACTCTAATATATGCTCGTGACTTGTGACACCCCGGTTTGGGCTGTGTCGGGTTGTACTTCCGCTAATTATTATCATTAAATCATATTTAAACTGCTTATGAACTGTTCAATTGTTTTAAAAGGATGAATTGGGTTTAGTTGGCTGGCCTTGTCCCCACGAGAGGCGCCATCACGACCGGGTCTGGGTTTGGGTCGTGACAAGTTGGTATCAGAGCCTAGGTTACATAGGTCTCACGAGTCATGAGTAGGTTTAGTACAGTCTCGCGGATCGATATGGAGACGTCTGTATTTATCCTCGAGAGGCTGCAGAACCTTTAGGAAAACTTCACATTCTTGAATTCTTGTCGTGCGCCCTTGATTCAGCTTGAAAGGTAACTCTTGAAATTCCTTCCACGCATTCGTATGCGCGCATGAGCGCTCAGTATCAGATGTGCATCGATGGCTTATGATTCCCCGATCGAGGGGCGAGATGTGATCTCTGTGAGTTTATGTTGGGCCAGTCTGGAGGACTTGAGGCCGGATCTTTGCCTATGGCTTGAGCACCGAGGTGCTGATTGTGTGAGCAAGTGGTTTGAAATTATATGTTCGGTATTGTCCCTCTTAGTGGTAGTGACGGCTGGATAACTATGTGATGAGTATGTTAGTACTGAGAGATATATCTATATAACTTGGAAGTGGCGAGGAAGAGCTGCTGGAGGATAGAATAACTATTAGGTGCTGGAATTCCATCTAGATTTGAGGTATAGCCCCGAGTTATGGGCGTGTGAATGATCTTTTTCATGTTTCCCAATTGTGAGAGAAGTAAATTTCATGTTGCAGTATGAGTTCAGACTCAGGAAGACTAAGTAACTGCGTACGGTTTATGACGGTGAAAGGTATGCAGAAATGTTAATTGGAGGCAAGCAGGTGGGTTATCTCCTACGAGGTGTTCTGGGGTTGTGTGACCCTTATGTGACTGTTAAAAGGTCTCAGGTGCAAGTGGAATGTAAGTGTTGAAATTTGAATTTTGGGTTGTTTAAGAAAGTGGGCTCAACTGTTGCGAGAATGAGTGCGAGATTTGCCGAATATTTAAAGTACTAGATAATCTGTGTTTACACAAGCTTACAAAAGATTTGAGTTTAATCTCACTATGGTATTGTGGCATCAATAGAGTATATGCGTTATGAGTTATTGGGTGTGTTTTGATCTATGGCTTCGAGCCAAGTGGGGGAGTTTGCTATTGATCAAGTTGATTGCACGATTAGGTGCTATGTTGGCTCCAGTTTGAGGCGTGTTGGTGAGTCAGTGATGGCTCACGGAAATTTAAGTCAAGGATGGCTCGAGTGAAGGAAAATTTTGGCAAGGTTATATGGTGCTTCGTAGGTGTGTGAGAATCACAGGATGTCTTAAGTTGTTGTTGGTAAAGAATGCTCGGTGTATAGAGAAGGAAGATGCTTGTTTGTATTGGGATGAGGTCTTATCCTGTGGTGTCAGAGTGCTAATGAGGCACAGGTGGTTCTGTTAGTTTGATCAGGCTAATTGCAGTGTAAATAGAGTAAATGACTCTCGAGAATGGTTCTAATGTGTTCAAGATTCTACATGTAACAATCAGGTGTTTTATAGTTGTATACGTGGTTAGAAACTGAGTTTTCATTGGAAGAGGTCAAGACTTGTGGTATTTCTATGTTAGTTATGGAATTCTATGTATCAGTATCAGGAAAGTAAAGGTAATAGATTTAGATTCGCAGGAAGTTCTTCAGAGTAAAGTAACCTGGAATGTGGTGTTTCTGGGAATGTGTAAGAAAGTATTCAGCGACGTATTAGCCTTAGACGGTGTGGCTTTATGCTTGGTTCCATGTAATTTGAGGATTGTGGTGCTACAGCAAAAAGGAAATATCAGGTTGAAGATGAATCAGAAGGAAATTTAGATAGATGGGGTAATTTGGTAGTAGACCGGACCGGTATGGTAAGGATATGATTTGTTCCTTGTGGGTGTTTGAGGTAATGAGTTCTTATAGGTATTTTGCGGCAATGCTCTTAGGTTTTGACGGCTTGCGTAGCTTGGTCGAGTTAGAAGGATTCCGTCCTGGCAGGTCTGATTTGTGCAAAGGAAACTCGGGGAGTCCTTGGTGGTCTTTACCGCAGTTTGGATATGTAAATTTTCTATGGGCATGCGGAGCATGGGATGTATAGTGATTTTCTTCTAGGTGGGGCCAATGGGAAGTTCTTGACTAGTTGAGTACGTAGATGTTTGTGGCTCGGAAGGGAGATAAAGTTCTTATGTTATCCTAGGATGGTATGGTATATGCGATATGTTGTGGAGGATTGCGATTTGCGTGTGTAAGGTTACGATTCAGTTCTGAATGGAAAGTCATAAAAAAATTAAAAAAAAAATCTTAGGCAGCACGGGCAGTTTTAGGTGATTAGAGAAATGAGCTTCAGATGATCAGGGTGAATGATCTTCGGATGATTAAGGGGATGGTATGCTAATCATGGTGATTTGACGAGGGTATATGTTTCAGAAAAGGCAATGTGATTAAGTTGATAGTACTTCGGTAGTACTGCAGCGCTTTCTTGTTAGATCGACTGCTGATATTCGAGTTGCTTGATGGCACATGGGAATTTTAGAATATCTTTCGTGGAATGACTAGGTACTTGAGGTGTGATATGTATTCGGACGGCGAAATTTGGGATCAGGTATGGTGATTTGTGTGCTACATGGAATTGGAGACCGGAAGTTCTCATATCCAGGCTATGTTGTGGTCGTAGATCGTGTGCATCGGCACTGTTTAGTGACTATCGGGGTTTGGAGTCCCGAGCGGACCTTTTGTTGCTTGGGATATTAGATCTTGGATGTGATATTGGGTTCAAACTGGTTGTTTCCGTGTTGTGTTACTATTGCGATAAGGCGGCGCTGTTGTCTATGTCGGGAAATGACACGGATTGAGTGGCGATGTTCGACGGATTATGTCCTATTGGGGATTTTTATATTTCGAAGACCCAGCGGACGACTGGGAAGGATTGCCTTTCTTATTTGGGGTCTTGTGACGAGTGTCAGTGCTGAGGCTCCTCATATTGATTCAGTCCCGGTGGTGAGGGACTTCTCGGATGTGTTTCTTGTGGCTGGGCATGTCGCCGAGCAAGGTTGTTGATTTCTGTATTGATTTGGTGCCTTGCATCGTATCGTATGGCACCGGCAGAGTTATAGAAGTGGAAAGAGCAACTTCAGGTTTCCTTGATAAGGAGTTCGTTGGCAGGCCAATGTGGGTGAGTGTTCTATCTTGAGTCGGCTTGGTTGGCTCCGAATGGCATTGTTGAGGGAGGTATTGATTCGACCGTTGTTGAGCTTATCAGTGATCTGGGGAGATCTATGAGTTACCTTTCTGTGTTGCGAGGTATTATGATTTGTTGGTTATAGGCACATATGGTGCGGTTCAATTGGGGTCTCTTAGTGGAATTCAAGTGGGAAGAGTAATTGAGCGTTGCTCAGTGAATGGCGTATCGGTTATGTCCTATCGGGTTGCGTGGCGTATGTTATTTGTTTCACCGTGGGTGTAATGATTTGCTTTGGTTCCAGACATCAAATTGTGCATGGTTGTCGATTTTGAGCATAGTGACTTGAGGTGTTTCATGTGGAGCAGTGTTTGGATAGGATCGCGCATTGTAGCGAGGCTACGTGGAGATATGACCTTTCGGGGTAGATTCATGTGTTCTATTTCTATGATGTGAGACGGGTTCTCAGCCTTGTGTTGTGATGGTACTGATGAGCTTGAGGTACAACTCTTTCGTTTGGGTCATTTTCATGATTTGAGTATGTTCATACCGTTTCTTATTGGTGCGCGTATTATGCAAGTTGTGGCTTAGGCCTGTATTGATGTGTCATGTCACCAGAGTGGTGTGTTGGATTCGAGGTGATCGTTGGGATCATTAATGAATACGAACGGATTTGATTTCAGCTTGTTGGAAGGATGATATCGAGGTTCGGCTCGAAAATCTGCTGCAGTATTAGCCAAAAGGGAAGTGGCTTCATGAATGGTTGATCTGAGAAATGGTGATGGCTTACTGCGTGTTTTAGTTATCAGTTGCAGCATATGTAAAAGTGTTGGAATGAAACTTTAGTTGATAAGAGGTTTCCTATCGATATTCGGTTGTTATGTGCAGCTGCTGTGAATAGAAGTTATCGTTTCAAGTGTTTGAGTTATGCGGTATATCATATAATTGCACCTGAGGTTGCATGTATGGGTTACTACAGCTGATTCGGGCTTATTCTGAATATAGATGTGAGGTTCTGACCTTGTGTATGATTTCGGAAAGTGAAATGTGGTTCTAAGGTTATGGGCTAGATTGGGTTGTGAAATTTCGGTTGCAGTGTGTTATCGGACCTATATGAGATAGGGTGACGTGGGATCACCCCCGGGAATATGCATGGTAAGGTTATTCAGCGTGGTAAGGTTATTCAGCGATTGGTTGGCTTTTGTAACAACTCCGAGCACGTTCGAGGACAAACATTTATTTAAGTTGGGAAGGATATGACGATCCGGCCAGTCGTCTCATGAGTTACCGCTCGGTTTCCCCCATATCTGCTTCTTTATGCTTCGTTATCCGTGTTTCATGTGATCAAGTTGATTAGTTTGCGTTCAGAGAGGATTTGGTAAGAAATGAGACACTTAGTCTCTTTTAAGAAGGCTTAAGTTGGAAAAGTCAACCGGATGTTGACTTATGTGTTAGACGGTTCGGATGTGAGTTCCGATGGTTCGGTTAGCTTCGGGAGGTGATTTGTGACTTAGGAGCGTGATCGGAATTGGTTTTGGAGGTTCGGAATAGAATTAGGCTTGAATTGGCGAAGTTGATATTTTGGCAATTTCCGGTTGGTAGGTGAGATTTTGATCCGAGGGTCGGAATGGAATTCCGAGAATTGCTGTAGTTTCGTTATGTCATTTGGGATTTGTGTGCAAAATTTCAGGTCATTCGCACAAGGTTTGATAGACTTTTTGATCGAATTCGGAATTTGGAAGTTTTGGAATTCTTAGGCTTGAGTCCGAGGGTGATTCGATGTTTTTATGTTGTTTTGAGCGTTCCGAAGTTTGGAACAAGTTTTAATGATGTTATGGGGCGTGTTGGCAGTTGGGTCGGGGTCCCATGAGGCTCGGATAAGTTTTGGAAGAGTTTTTGGAAGATTTTTGCCATTTTGAGCATAAGCATGTAATGACCCAAAGGTCCATTTTTAGTTCTAGAGATCGAAATTTGATTTCGAGACTTCCAGAATTTAAATAATGAATTATAGGAGTGATCTGGAAAGTTTGGTCTAATTTTATCAAGTCGCGAATTGGTTTTTGACACGAAACATGAGTTAATTGTTTAACGAGCGAAATGAGTATTGAACTGAGCAAATGAGCTCCGAATTGAGTTTCAATTGAAGGGCTATGTTCGTATTATTATTTGTGACTAATAGGAACAAGAATCATCGAATTCCGAGTTCGTATGATGGAGTTAGAGCCTTTTTTGTGAAAAGAAAAGCTGCTGCAATTGCTTTGGACAGCTGCTGGATTTTTTTTATAGCAGCTTGAACAGTAACGCGTGAACAGTACCCGCACGCGTGAACAGTACCCGCACGCATGAACAAAATTTCTGGGCAGTTAAAGGGCGAGCAGTCCATTTTTCCCATTTTTTTAGTTCCAAGCTCGGGTTTTGGGCAATTTTGAGCGAAAAATCACGGAAATTCTTGAGGTAAGTCCCTTATGATCATTATTAGTCAATATTATTGAATTATCATTGAATATTCCGGCTAGATTACGTGTTTTTGAGGTGTAAATCGGGAATTTGGGCCTAGGGATTTGAAAATAAGATTTGATGGTTTGGAGGCCGAATTGTTGTCGGATTTTGGAAAAATTTATATGCATAGACTCGTGGAGTGATAAGGAACCCGTTGATGTAAAAATTTCTGAGTTTTGAGAAGTGGGCCCGGGGCTCAAGTTTTGCTAATTTCGGGATTTTCGATATTTTTCGATTGTTTTCGCTTGGGCTTTGTTCCCTTAGCACATTGTGACGTATTCGTTCTGATTTTGGGTAGATTTGACGCGCGTAGAGGGCGATTGAGAGGCAAAGGCGTCGCGAGCTAGAGATTTAGCCGGTTCGAGGTGAGTAATTATTGTAAATGATATTCTGAGGGTTTGAAACCCCGGATTTGCACATCGTAGTGCTATATTGAGGTGACTTGCACGCCAGATATCGAGCGTGGGGTAGAGCACCGTTGGGGATTGTGACTTGGTCCGTCCCGATTGATGAATTTACTGCGTATTTGACTGAAATTTACTTGTTATCATCATAATTTGGGCTGATTGCCATATTTGGGCTTCGTGCCAGCTATTTGAACCCTTCGGGGATTGTTGTTGAAATTTCCTCACTGTTTTGATTTTATACTTGAACTCAGTCATGTATTTTCCACTGTTTTTATGACTCAGCCAAGTTTATTTTTCTTTAACACTTGAAATGATATTTCCAATAATATTTGGGCTGAGCATCATGTTTTACTGTTGCCCTAGTGGCTTATGTGATTTTTGACTGAGTAAGGCTGATGGCCTGTATTGTGAGGATACTTTTGGATAGGGCTGCACGCCGCGGCAGTGAGATACTGATTTGATATGAGGGCGAGGGCATAGATTTGATGCCACGAGATGGCTTGATATTGCGCTTGAGCCGTAAGGGGCCCCTCCCGGAGTCTGCACACCCCCAGTGAGCGCCGTCGACGAAAGTTATGGATTGGGCTGCACGCCGCAGCGATATATGTATCGGGCTGCACGCCGCAGCGGTACTGGTACTGTTCTATGTGTTTACTTTATTTCATTTTCTGCCATTATCTGTTGTTTGTGCTACTTCATGTGATATCTACCGGATTGCCTGACATTATCTGTTAATTGAGTGTGGTGCCCGAGGGGCGGACTTCTGTGCTTATTTGCACTATTTGTTTGCAATCATTTGCATAACTGTTGAAAAGGTCATTTTCAAAAGAGGTTTTAAATTGAGCTAAGATATTTCTAAAGATTTCACAGCTTCACCGATTTTCTCAAAGGGTTTTACACTGCTTCTATACAGCATGATGGTTTGCTTTACGTGATTTCTTACGGCTCAGTTATTATTTACCTTTATTACTCACGGAGTTGGAGTACTCACTTTACTCCCTGCACCTCGTGTGCTGATGCAGGTATTTGTTTCACCCGGTAGCGAGTTTTGAGCTGGTCGGAGGCTAAGTTATCGGAGTTTAGCGAGGTGACTGCCAGCGTTCGCAGCACCGCATTTCTTCCTTTTGTTTATCAGTCTTATTTTGAATGTTTCAAGTCTTGTAGTTGTAGTTATACTCTATAGATACTCGTGACTTGTGACACCCCGGTTCGGGCTGTGTCGGGTTGTACTTCCGCTAATTATTATCATTAAATCATAGTTAAACTGCTTATGAACTGTTCAACTATTTTTTAAAGGATGAATTGGGTTTAGTTGGCTAGCCTTGTCCCCACGATAGGCGCCATCAGGACTGGGTCTGGGTTTGGGTCGTGACAGTAATGATCTGATTCATGCGGCGTCATGATACGTAGGCAATCCCCATAGGATTCGATCATAACCATAAATGAGAAAAAAGAGAGAAAAAAGAAAATAAAAAGAAAATTGAGTGGAAAGAAATAATGGCAAAAAAAGAAAGAAAAATGAGTGCAAAATAAAAGGGAAGCGACAAAAACAAGTGGGAAAGGCCAATAGTAATTAAAGAGGGGTTGTAGTGAAAAGAAAAAAAAAGAGAGAGAAGAGAAAGTAATGAGAAGAGTTAGTTAAAAGCCGGGATGAAGCATGCAGCCGTTCAATTACACGGTAGACACTTTAACTGTTTAGGTGCATTGCATCCCAAATGTGCGGTTGCCTATCTATTAAATCTTAAACCCTAACAAGTTCGCTATTCTCGTTAAGAACAGGAAGGTGGTTAGTTTGTTCGGCATTCTGGCAACTTACCCATTCAACACCAGGTCTAAAAACAAGTTGATCATGGCTGGCCAAGAACTGGACGAGAGTATTATTGATCCACCGAGAGAGGTGGAGGAATCTGAGTCTAGTCCGAAAGAGGAGTTACATAAGTTGAAGCACCAAATGGCTGAGATGTACCAGGCATGGATGAAAGGACATCCCCCACCATCATACCCTGCCAACCCTGCTTTCATCCCACCACTAGCTCAATCTTAGGAGCCTCCCGCTGTTGATTCATCCCCACAACACGCACCAAGCTTCACCCTTTACCACCACTACCATGCCACCACTTCCCAAACCATACAAGCTCCACCATCCAAAATAACCCCATACCCCCCTCCACCGGCTACCCCTATTTTTGTAGAATCTCCACCAGCCACACTCCATCGATCTTCCAGTGAGCCGTTATTCTAGACCCAAGATAATCAGTACTATCCCCTAGAGACTACCTTCAAGGCCCCAGATCATTACTCCTACACTCCTCGTTTCGACCTTCCTGTTGAGACTGAGAAACCACCTAAAAATCCGGAATAGGAGGAGATGTTTAGGAAGGTGAGAAGCCTGGAACAGTCGCTCAAGTGAGTGTAGCTTACAAAGATCTGTCTTTGTTCCCCGACGTACAGCTACCTGTTGGGTTCAAAATGCCCAAATTTGACTTGTATGATGGACACGGAGATCTCGTGGCCCATTTAAGGGGTTTCGACAGTAAAATGAGAGGAGCCGATGGCAAAGATGAGCTGTTAATGGCATAATTCAACCAGAGTCTGAGTGGCGCGGCATTGGAATAGTACACTCGATAGGATCACAACAGATGGTATACCTGGGATGATTTGGCCCAAGCATTCGCTCGACATTTCCAATACAACATAGAAATTGTTCCAGATCATTTGTCTTTAACTAAGATAGAAAAGAAGCCTAGTGAAAGTTTCAGGGAATATGGTTTCCGCTGGAGAGAACAGGCAGCAAGGGTTAACCCTCCAATGGAGGAGGATGAAATGGTGGAATATTTCCTTCAGGATTTGGAGCCTACTTACTTTGGCCATCTGATCTCAGCCATAGGTAAATCTTTTAATGAAGTAGTGAAAATGGGAGGACTGGTAGAGGAAGGGCTCAAATCAAGCAAGATCATAAGCTACTCTGCCATCAAAGCAACTATGCAGGCAATCCAGAATGGCACCGGAGGCGTGCTAGGGAAAAAGAAGAAAGAGGACGTCGCTATGGTTGTCTAGCGATCATGGCATGGCCTGGGGGTTTCTCCTCACCACTATACTCAACCTCGACCCCAGCTTCAAACCTATACCCCAACTCCATATAATCCATCCCAACATTACTTCCCACCACCAAAGCCTCAATACTCAGTCCCGCCACCCCAATATCATGTCCATCATGCATAGTCATATGCTCAACCCCCTCCTCACCCGCAATGGCGTGCACCAGCTCCACGAAACCCTTACCCACCTCCACAAACATACCGAAACCCTACCGGTCTTTTCGGGCCAATCCAGAATTCAGGAATGAAAGGTTGCAGCGAAAGAAAACTTTCACCCCGCTTGGGGAATCTTATACCAGCTTATTTCAAAGGTTGAGGTAGTTGGATGTTCTGAGGCCAATTGAGTCAAAACTACCAAACCGCCCTCCAAAGAACCTGGATTATTCTCTCAGATGTGCGTACTGTTTTGATACTCCGGGGCATGACACAGAAAAGTGTTGGCACTTGAAGAACGCCATCCAAGAGCTTATTGACACGAACCAAATTGAGGTTCAGAGCCTAGAAGCACCCAACATCAATTAGAACCCATTACCAGCCCATGCTGAAACGCACATGATTGAGATAGTGCACAAAGATGGGAAGCCCAAGAAGACTTCATAATCTGTCATGATGATCCGGTCTAGTGAATATAAGTCAGTCAAGGACCCGATTGTCACAAAAGCAACCTCTTTGATAGATGAAGGATCGGCGGACAAGTTGAGCATGCCAAATAATAAGCCAGCTGTGGTAGTTGAAAAGAAGTCCCCAAGTGATGTTGTAGCAAAGCAAGAAAAGCCAAATGTGATCGTGCCAGGGTAGCAAGTAAGCCAGTCATAATTGTGGGGGGTGCTCGCACGGACCCCATCATTATCAAACCTGTGACCCAGCTACCGGTAGCTAACACCAAGACTGTCCTATGGAACTATGAGCGAGTGATAGTGACCTACAAGGGGAAGGAAGTGAAAGAGGAAGTTAAAAAAGCCCAGGGATTAACTCGTTCGGGGAGATGCTTTTCCTCGGAAGAGTTAAGGAAAGCTAAAACACTCAGACACAATCCAGTTCTAGTGAAGAAACCGGTCACTGAAGAAGAGGCGGAGGAGTTTTTGAGCAAAATGAAGGTACAAGATTACTCCATCGTGGAACAGTTGAGAAAGACTCCTGCTCATATTTCCCTGCTATCATTGTTGATCCATTCAGATGAGCACCGTCGGGCCCTGATGAAGATTCTGAACGAAGCTCATGTCCTCGACAAAATCACAGCGAACCATTTAGAGAAGATTGCCAATAAGATATTTGAGTCTAACAGGATCATATTCTCGGATGATGATTTGCCCCTGGAGGGTACGGAACACAATCGAGCCCTCTATCTCACAGTGAAATGCGAAGATTCTGTGGTCACAAGGGTGCTAGTTGATGATGGTTCCAGTGCAAACATCTGCCCTCTCTCTACTCTGAACAAGTTAAAAGTCGATGATGAGAGGATTCACAAGAACAGTATATGTGTCCGAGGTTTTGACAGAGGGGGAAAAGACTCTGTTGGTGACATCATGCTCGAGTTGACAATAGGACCAGTTGAATTTACCATGGAGTTCCAGGTACTGGATGTNACAAGAAATCGTCGTGCATGGCGATGAGAACTTATGTGCTTTCAATGATACCTCCGTCCCGTTTATTGAAGCTGAAGAAGAAAGGGGTCGTAGGTCTATCAAGTTTCTGAAATGGTGTTAGTTGAAAAGGTTCCGGAAGGGGAATACATCCCAGGTCCAAAGTTAGCTTCTGCAATCGTCATGGTAGCAACCGAGATGTTGAAAAATGGTTTTGTACCGTGCAAGGGTTTGGGTGCATCTTTGCAAGGTATCGTGCAGCCGGTGTCTTTGCGTGAAAATCTGGGTACATTTGGTCTGGGGTTCAAGCCTACAGGGGATGATGTGAAGAAGGCTAGAAAGCTGAAAAAGAAGA
The DNA here is from genome assembly GCF_001879085.1 of Nicotiana attenuata. NCBI lineage: Eukaryota > Viridiplantae > Streptophyta > Magnoliopsida > Solanales > Solanaceae > Nicotiana > Nicotiana attenuata. The sequence goes on from NW_017676762.1 coordinate 28,712, forward strand.
CATGGTTGCTCCCTAAGCCAGTCCCACGTCTCTCCAGGTCTTTCATCAAGGCAGGGGTCGTGAAGCGTCCAGTAACAACAGTTCCAAAGCCCGTGGTTGATTTTGATGAAGAATTGGTTAAAAGGTTCCAGAGTCTATTTGATGAGGTGAACATGGTAGAAATCGGGGAAGGGTCCAACAAAGCGGATGTGCAATTTATTGGGCCAAAAGTGAAGCTTAGCAATTGGGATGCCACTTCTCTCCCTACCCGGAAGGAGTTTTGGTTGTTTGCTTTGTTTTCCTTTAAGTTATCTGGATTATTCCAGAGTTGTAATTCAGATTTTTATTTTCCGTCTGTTTTGATGTACAAACCCTTCTATCCTTTATTTTCAATGAAATGCATTTTCCCTTTTCCATTACTCCTGATAGTGTCATTTTCTTTTCTTTCTTTGTACAGTTCTTTTTATGCTGGTTTCATTGACTTGACATGCATGAGGAATCTTCGGCCAAGACTTAAAAGCCAATCTAACTCTGAAATAATAATCCAAGAAATAGAGTGTGATGATGAAATAGAATATGATGAAGAGGAAGCATTTGAGGAAATTAGTAAAGAGCTAAGTCACTTTGAAGAGAAACCCAAGCCTAATTTGAATGAAACTGAAGCAATCAATTTAGGGGATCCTGATAATATCAGGGAAGCCAAGATAAGTGTACACTTTGAACCACAAATCAGGGAGGAAATAATCAAAGCACTGTTTGAATATAAAGATATTTTGCATGGTCATACGACGACATGCCGGGTCTAAGTACTGACTTGGTGGTTCACAAATTGCCCACTGACCCGGCATTCCCTCCCGTCAAGCAGAAGTTAAGGAAGATCAAAACTGACATGAGTGTGAAGATCAAGGAAGAAATCACAAAGCAATTAGATGCAAAGGTCAATCGAGTCACGCGATACCCCACTTGGTTAGCTAATGTTGTGCCAGTGCCAAAGAAGGATGGCAAGACCAGGGTGTGCGTTGATTACCGCGATCTCAACAAAGCAAGTCCAAAGGATAATTTTCCATTGCCAAACATACACATTTTGATTGAAAACTGTGCCAAGCATGAGATCGGATCTTTTGTGGATTGCTATGCGAGATACCTACAGATCTTGATTGATGAGGAGGATGCAGAAAAGACAGCATTCATCATACCGTGGGGAACTTATTTCTACCGGGTAATGCCATTCGGTTTAAAAAACACTGGGCAACTTACATGAGGGAAATGACTACTGTGTTCCATGACATGATATACAAGGAGATTGAGGTTTATGTGGATTATGTGATCGTAAAGTCAAAGCAACAAGCCGACCATGTCGGTGATTTGAGGAAGTTTTTCCAAAGGCTCCGCAGGTACAATCTTAAGCTTAACCCTACCAAGTGTGCATTTGGTGTTCCATCCGAAAAACTATTGGGATTCATAGTTAGTCGTCGAGGCATTGAGTTGGACCCGTCGAAGATCGAAGCTATCCAAGAATTTCCACCTCCAAGGAACAAGACTGAGGTGATGAGTTTGCTCGGGTGTTTAAACTACATCAGCAGGTTTATTGCTCAACTGACGACAACCTGTGAGCCCATCTTCAAGTTGCTGAAGAGGATGCCGCGGTCAAATGGACTGATGAATTCCAGGAGGCATTTGATAAGATCAAGGGGTATTTGTCAAACCCACCTGTGTTGGTCCCGCCAGAACCCGAGAGGCCTTTAATTCTTTATTTGACAGTCCTAGACAATTCATTCGGTTGTGTATTGGGTCAACATGACATCACTGGCTGGAAGGAGCAAGCCATATATTATCTCAGCAAGGGTGGCACAAAAGTTGAAACATTATCTGTCGTCCTACACTACTTACCTCATTTCTCGTCTGGACCCTCTAAAGTATATCTTTCAGAAGCCTATGCCCACAGGAAGACTTGCAAAGTGGCTGATTTTGCTCACAGAGTTTGACATCACCTATGTGACTTGGACCGCGATGAAAGCCCAAGCATTGGCCGATCATTTGGTCGAGAACCCGGTGGATGAAGAGTATGAACCATTAGGTACTTATTTTTCTGATGAAGAGGTGATGCATATTGACAAAGTAGAACAGGATGACAAGCCTAGTTAGAAAATCTTCTTTGATGGAGCCGCTAACATGAAAGGTGCTGGAATAAAGGCTGTGCTCATTTCTGAAACAGGGCATCACTACCCTGTTACAGCCCAACTTCATTTCTATTGTACCAACAACATGGCTGAGTACGAGGCATGCATTTTGGGACTGAAGTTAGCGGTAGATATGGGAGTTCAGGAGGTCTTGGTCTTGGGAGACTCGGATCTTTTGGTGCACACGATTCAAGAGAATGGGAGACTCGGGATTTAAAGCTCATACCATATCGACAATGTTTGTATGATCTTTGTCAACGGTTCCGGTCAATAGAATTCAGGCATATTCCAAGGATCCATAATGAGGTTGCCAATGCTTTGGCTACCTTGGCGTCAATGTTGCACCATCCGGATAAAGGTTATGTTGACCCTCTGCATATTCAAGTTCGTGATCAGCATGCCTATTGTCATGTGGTTGAGGAAGAACTTGATGGTAAACCGTGGTTCCATGATATCGGGGAATACATCAGGATGAGGGTATATCCGGTACAAGCCACAAGTGATCAAAAGAGGACAATTCGACGTCTGGCTAGTTGACTTTTCTTGAGTGGGGGAATTTTGTACAAAAGAACTCCAGATCTTGGACTATTGAGGTGCATGGATGCTAGACAAGCTACAACTATCATGACAGAAGTACATTCTGGAGTTTGCGGGCCGCATATGAGTGGGTATGTTCTAGCAAAGAAAATTCTTCGAGCAAGGTATTATTGGCTCACCATGGAATGAGATTGCATTAGCTTTGTGCGCAAGTTTCATCAATGCCAGGTACACAGAGACTTGATTCATTCTCTGCTATCTGAGTTGCATACAATGTCCGCACCGTGGCCCTTCGTTGCTTGGGGCATGGATGTCATCGGACGAATCGAGCTAGCGTCATCAAATGGGCACAGGTTTATTCTGGTGGCCATCGATTATTTCACTAAGTGGGTTGAATCTAAGACTTTCAAATCTGTGACCAAGAAGGCAGTGGTCGACTTTGTTCATTCAAACATCATTTGTCGGTTCGGAATCCCCAAGGTAATCATCACGGACAATGGTGCTAATCTTAACAGCCACTTGATGAAAGAAGTACGTCAACAGTTTAAGATCATGCATCAAAATTCCACTCCATATCGCCCCAAGCCAAATGGAGCGGTGGAGGCGGCCAACAAGAACATAAAGAAGATACTTCGGAAAATGGTGCAAGGTTCCAGGCAATAGCATGAAAAGTTGCCCTTTGCCTTGCTGGGTTATCGCACTACTGTTCGCACTTCAGTAGGTGCAACTCCTTATTTGTTGGTATATGGTACTGAAGCAGTGATACCTGCGGAAGTTAAAATTCCATCCCTTCGGATTGTTGCTGAAGCCGAAATCGATGATGATGAGTGGGTCAAAACCCGTTTGGAGCAATTAAGTTTGATTGACGAGAAAAGATTGGCAGCGGTGTGTCATGGCCAGTTGTATCAAAAGAGAATGGCAAGAGCATACAACAAGAAGGTGCGTCCCCGGAAATTTGAAGTGGGTCAGCATGTATTGAAACGCATCCTTCCCCATCAGGCTGAAGCGAAAGGCAAGTTCGCCCCGAATTGGCAGGGGCTGTTCATCGTAACAAGAGTGTTGTCCAATGGTGCTTTGTACTTAACAGATATAGAGGCAAATGTGTAGATATGGATATCAATTCTAATGCAGTCAAAAGATATTATGTATGATTTCTTCAGTTTGTCTAATTGTTGTTTGTACTTGGCATGTTTTGAAGATTGGAATGTCGAAGGCATTTTATTCTGCTATCTAAATACTTTATCTTTTGTTACCCCTTTGAACCTCATTTGTTTTCTTTCATACCCCTCTTTTGGAATCAGAAGCAAAGTTTAGAAGTACAGATATAGAAAATATA
>NW_017676762.1:34790-39621 GCF_001879085.1 Nicotiana attenuata
GCCCACCTGGATAACAAGGGAATACAGTTCGAGTTTTGGCAATCAGGCGCCCACCTGGATAACAAGGGAATACAGTTTGAGTTTTGGCAATCAGGCGCCCACCTGGATAACAAGGGAATACAGTTCGAGTTTTGGCAATCAAGCGCCCACCTGGATAACAAGGGAATACAGTTCAAGTTTTGGCAATCAGGCGCCCCACCTGGATAACAAGGGAATACAGTTCGAGTTTTGGAAATCAGGCGCCCACCTGGATAACAAGGGAATACAGTTCAAGTTTTGGCAATCAGGTGCCCACCTGGATAACAAGGGAAGGCGCCCACCTGGAGAACAAGGGAATACATTTCAAGTTTTGGCAATAAGGCGCCCACCTGGATAACAAGGGAATACATATCAAGTTTTGGTAATCAGGCGCCCACCTGGATAACAAGGGAATACATTTCAAGTTTTGGAAATCAGGCACCCACCTGGAAAACAAGGGAACTCATTTCAGAATTCAATTCGAGTTCGCAATAATAGAAATATGCCTCGAGAGTACAGGTCAACAGTTCAAGATGCACAATAGAACTGTAGAAGCAGCAAGACCAAGTTTGAAGATGGTAGATAGGATTCTTGTATTTCATAGATCATAGTTTAGCCTAGCTTCTTTTTATTTTGCCTCGGTGTAATAAGGAGTTTAGCAAGAAGTAGCAGCAGCAGCAACAGTGAAATCATAGCTTCCCGGTAGTCCCAGCTACCGAAACTTCCCGGACTACGCTGACCTGATTCATTTATAGCCAAGGATATGTAGGCAAACTCATAAGCAAGGTTCGGTCAGATCTTTCAAAAATGCTTCCCGCGGAGTATTCCAATGGGCAAAAATCGCTCGTATCCGCTCACTTTATCTTTTCACGAAAACTCTTTGTGTTTCCGAGCAAAGAGGGGCAGTTGTGAGCACGTGATTTTTGCCCTATATGAATTACTCCTATAAAATCTAAGAAAATAATTTTTTTTTTCAAATTATTTGTCATTTTATAGGATTTTGGTAGGATTTTATTAATTGTTTGCATTTTTGTGCACGTTTATTTTTTATTAAAATCATGAAAAATATCAAAAAATACATGCATTGCATTTAGGTTTTATTTTTACATTTTGAGGATTTATTGGTTAATTATTGGTTTTATTAAAAGATGAAAATTACAAAAAATGGCTCCCATTTACATTTTAGCTTTTTAATTTTATATTGGTAAATTTTATCTTTTAATCTAGGAGCAACTAATTTTTATAAATATTACAATCAGATACTAGCCTAGTTTTACAATTTAGATTAATTTAGGATTTTTAATCTAGGATTTTTATTAATGAAAAAGAAAAAAAAACAAACAAAAGAAAAAGGAAATTAAAAGGGGTAATTAAACGATGGGGTTTTAATTGAATTTGGGTTGTTTCCATACCCAAAATTAACCTCAAACCCGTTCCCAAACCCAGGCCCAAAATAGCCACCCGGTCTAGAACCCATCTGAAGCCAAACGACACCGTTTCCATGGTCAGTAAATCCCATCCGTTGATCTGGTTTGATCGAACGGATGGGAACTAACCTCCCCATCCATATAAAACTGTCCTTAACAGACCCCCTACCCCCAAAGGCCCCCTCACTTCGTGTCTCTCAACTCTCTCTTACCTTCTCTGAACCTTCGCCTTAAACGGCCTCCGAAAATCGCCTCACGGCGGCGGGCCACCTCCAAACACCACCAAATTTTCACTAGTCAATCCTCGTCATCTCCTCTTTTCAAATTCCAAACCAATTCCCTCGAATCTCTCTCAAATCTCTCCAATCTCAGATCTGGCGTTCGACCCCGAACCCTAGTTCAACCAAACCCAACCAAATCACTAATCCATACTCATCAATCTTCCCTCGTCATCAAGCCATCACCATATTTCCGAAAACCCCCATCAAATGCTCTCAGAGCCAGATCTAACCAAAAAAAAAAGGTCCCAATGCTATCTTCCTCAAAGTTGCTGCTCAATATGATCTTGTTTTTGGGGGGAGGATCCACTAAATGGACCAACGGAGCACTGTCGGGTCGATAGCCCTTGATCCGAGATCTCTTTTTAACAAAAAAGAGTTGGATTTGCCAGCCTTAGCCGAAGAAGACTGTTCGTATAGTAGTAGGTTTGAGAACCGGTTCAAACCATCTCATAGGTCGTCCTCAGTACAAAAGGTCAATTCAATGCTCAAGTCAAAGGGGGGAGGGTCAATTTTTCTATTGATCGAGAAAGCTTGGGCGGGCCCCCAACCATTAGCACATTCTAAGATTCAGATGACTAATTGGTTGGGAATCATGAATTATCACGTCTTGACGGTCAGTACAGAATCTTGCTCTACCCATTTTTATTCTTTCCCTTTATTAGTAAGTAGTCAGGGAGCTAGACGAAGATCGACGAGTTGTCTGCTTTGTGATTTGCAAACGGGATTACCGTCATCCCTGAACAATTTGGCTGGAGTTTCAGAGGGAGAAATAATCCGCTCATGATGCGTGGAAAGTAGGGGAAGAGTCTGATTCAAAAGCGTCTGTGATAGATCACGTCGAACTGAAGCACTTAAGAAAGAAGCTGATAACTTTTGGTTTATTTGATACTTATTCTGACACGGTTCATAAGGTCACAGCACAGACATAACCCGGAAATGCCCTACCACTATGGCTCCCCCTTTTCTTTCATACGCTCGTCCTTCAGAAATACAGGGGAAGATTGAGTTCGTTCTCTTCTTTGGCCGTTCGTTGGTTTTTCAAGGCTCGTGTTGGCTCGAAATCTATGCTAGTCGATTGTTCTTGCCAAGAACAACCGATTAGCGTTCATTTCGGGTCATTTTGGAGCTATTCAAACCCCATCATTTGGCCCAAGGTTTATCAATGTTTTCCTCCTTATTTGTTTAGGTATTACCCGTTTACCTTTTTTATCTTCTCTAATTTCCGGATTTTAACATATTTAGGTTTTAAATTTTTGCTTTGCATGATTCTAGTTTTAAATCGATTTTATGTTAATCTCAGTGTTTGTTAGAACTTGTTTGAATCTTCATATAGCTGGATTAGTAAGTTTAACAGTCTTTTGGTGATATTCGTTTGGGTGTTAATCCCCTGTTGATTTCTGTTCCCGTTTTAATTCCAGAATTGACTCATGATAAATTTATTTAGGTTTAGGGTTAATTTAAGGTTTAATTGCATAAATCTTTTGGTCCTTTCAATCTGTGATATGTGCCAATTTTGGTCTTTGTTTTTTTAGTTCTAATTTGTGAACAAATTGAAGTTTAGGGGTTTAATCGAACAAATGAAAAACTTAAGGGGTCTGGGAAGGGTATGAATCAAGATTTTCAGATAAGGCTAGTACAAGAAGTTTCTAGAACCTGGGGCAGCTGTCCCTATTTGGTTAGCACAAAATGCTGAGCCAATAAGGGACAGCCAGCTGTCCCAGGTGGTTAAAAAAGATGCCTTTTCAGGCTGAAGGGAATATTTCCCTGATTCAGTTTTCAGCACATGGCCTTTGAGGCTTATAAGTAGTACCCTTCTTTCACTCATTAGGGATAGATTTTGAAGAACCCTAAAGAAAAATACTCTCTAAATTCAGCTACTGCTTTTCTTCAAAGAGGTGAGTCTTTTTCTTTTGGTTTTAAAAGAAAATACTCGAAATCCCTCCTTGATATCCCTGGTCTTCATGAGTAGAGAAATGAATTAGAAGTGAAGATTCTTGGTTTCTTTGGGACATACTGGATTAGCTGCTGTTAGCTTTTGAGATTTGGGTTTGATTTTGGGGCTGCTGTGCTGGTTTCTGTCCTTGCAAGCTTCAGCCATCTTCATTCTTTTCTTTCTCCTGTTATTTGCTGGTTTTGTTGCTGCTGCTTAGGTATTTAACCTCAACTCTTTCTCTATGTAATGCCATGAATGGTTTGTTAAAAATGATATAAAATCTGATGTATAAATGATGTTTGTAGAAGTGAATGTCTTTTCATGCTAGTAGTTAGCTTGCATTGATATGAACGTGATAAGCTTTGACTATGTGAGCTTAAAAGTTTGAGCGTGAATAACCTAGCTAATACCTGAATGCCTTGTAGTTTCAGTTTGTAAAAATAGCCTTGTTTACGTCCATAGCCAAATCTTCTAGTCATTAAGGCTGATTATGAAATTTTAAAGTAATTTTTCTTTCCTTTATCTTAGTAGACAACCTTCCCCTTACAGCCATTTATCTTCTTTCTTGTCTGTTTGACTATAAGCTACTGCCTGCAGATTTGGCCAACAGCAGGTTCAAAAGCTGGAAATGGAATCATGCTGTTTTTGACAAGAGGAGACCAAGCTCTAATGGACAAATCATGTCCAAAACAGGCAGGAATACTTCAGGATGTCATGATGCAGATTTGTAATAGTTTAGCTCTTAATGTGGTTAGTTTATGTAATAAGTCGTAATGTAAGGCATTGATTTTGAAAAGTTGTTCGGTTTACTTAAAGACTGTAATACTTTAGGTTTTAATGTCATGTACGAAGACACATTAGGAGTTTAATTATATTTGATGGATTTTACAAAATAGTAGTGGTATAAAGGAGCTGGGTTTTGAGCCCACTCAGCAGGACCAAAAGGCTGCTCGTTCGATAAAAAAAAGGGCTGAATTTGCAGCCCGAGTGAAAGACTAACCTCAAATGATTTGGGCCTAGTCCATAGGCCCAAATTTTGAGTCAGTCTAGGAGCCTTTATCATGGATCATTTTTATGTTCAGTTGATTAATTTTCAGTAAAGAATCGTGTTTAATCTTTATATTCTATTCCTGTTTAAACTTGTAATCTGAAAGCTCTTTTGCCATAAGTGT
>NW_017676763.1:0-16246 GCF_001879085.1 Nicotiana attenuata
ACGGTTCTTTTCCAAGGGTTTTTTCTTGAACCGGGTTAGGTAGATTTTTCTTTTATAGTTTTAGGATTAGATGGGTGAAGGTCAGAATGTAACCCCAAATGTGCACACTTGCAAAGAAAACGAACTAAGAGTGTGACGTCTAGGCTTGTTTGTAGACTCATAATATATGCCTTAATTTTGCACATCTTATCTGGCTTGAACACTCGTAGGACTGTGTTGATGAACTGATTCGGAATGAGTTACATGCTAAGTGTGTGTGAGTTGCTACTTGCATCGTATGCTTGCATATGATACCTAGAACTTGCCCTGTGTGTTTGCAAAGCGAAATAGAAGTCGTTTAATTTTAGAGATGATTGAGGCATTTCTTTTTGCAACCCTTTATACTTGAGAATCCACCTGTGCATATTACCATAGTTAACCCCTTTGAGCCTGAAGCCTGTTCTTTGATAACCCTATAATAATCTAAATCGTTGTGTTTGAATAAGCTCATTGTTTGAACCCTTACCTCCTAGAAGCACTTAATCACTAAAGAATATACAAAAGTCAAAGTGTGGGGTGGGAGAGAACTAGAAAAAAAAAAAAGAGAAAATGGGAATAAAGAATGAAGGTTCTGGTTGGTGAACTGGCAGTGTACAATAAATCTGAAAAAAAAAAAGAGAAAAGAAAAGAAAAAAAAAGAAGAAGCCAGTTGTACCTAACGAAAAGTGGGGGTCACAAGTGAAACATAATGTGAAATAATGATTGGGTTGAGCATGAAGGTGAAACAAAAGGAAGTTGTATTAAAAGTGCTTAGGGAGGTTAGTCACTATATCCAAATATATCCTACCCGTCCCTTAGCCTACATTACAACCTATAAAGACCTCTTGATCTTTGACTGAATGGCTCGATTAGTAGAGTATTACACTAGGGGCAAGCTTATGGTGTGTCTGTGTGGCATGTGAATGCTCTTTGCCGAGAGTGAGTGAATTCTTTCTATATATGGTTCCTTATTGTTGAATTTTATGTGTGTGGAACTTCTCTCAGATTTTGTTTATGTGAGGGCATGTGACTCAGGAAGAAAAAGTGAGTCTTCACTTCTGTTAGAGTAATTAGAGTGAGCACAAGTGTGTCTTGGCATGAGAGTCTGCATTTGAGATATGATTGTGCACTGCTTGGGTCGATCATTGATAATAGCAGGTGTGACATAAATTGGGGCAATGCATTGAACGGTTAGGTCTAGAAGTGTGGTTTAGTTTGCTCGAGGACGAAAATAAAGAAGTGAGAAATTCATTAGTAATATATTTGTTATATTCTGCAAAATAGGCATGTTTATGTGGTTTATATATCGGGAAAATGTAAATTTTGGTCGTCATTAGTTATTTTTTTGTTGCATTCTCTATTTATGTGTATGTGTATAATAAACAAACAACCTTACCAAGGTTCAAAAAACACCTTTAACTTGCTCTCAACATTTTTTAGGTTCAGCATTGCCTTCAACTTTTTTTTTGGCCTAAATTAACAGACTAGTATTGTGGCTTTTTATCAACAACGTGGCAATATACAATTGGTGCTGGTGTAACTTAATGTGAAATAAATTATCAAACCCATATGTATAAATTCGCCCCACCTATATCATTGAACCCGAATTTAATAATTAACCTTCCACCTCGATTCTTTTTTCTTCCTTATATAATACCCTTCCCTATACAATACCTTTCCATGAATCTAACAACTTTTCCCAAAAGAAATTCCATAACCGAAAAATACGAATTGACATTGCACCTTCTTATTAGTCCACTTACCGCTAATGTATATAATAAAAGAAAAATGACAATTAAGAAACCAGGCAGGCACTCTTTTTAATCCTTTATCCATTTGTTTCTTTATGCAGCAAAAACATAAGTATTTGTAGAGAATACTGTATTGGGTCGAATTTGACTAATCACGTCCCCAAGCAATCACGACCGAATTTGACTAATCACGTCTCCAAGCAATCACGACCAACCGTACACACACAAGTTCGGCTGAAGGAACGACTCAAGGACAATGCAAAGAACGACCTCGCATCTACGTCGGTCACGCTATAGCATTTGTTTTATCTTTATCTTTTTTGGTAGTTAAAAGAGAACCCCTCCGCTATATAAGGGGGGTCTCAGTTGTGTAAAAGGGGGGGATTGGATAATCAATAATACTCTATGTTTCTCTCTATCGGACTGACTCTCTCTCATCTCTCTAATATCATCATATTTCTCTGTTTCCCAGTTCATCTTCCCATTACGAATCAAAATGCAAAAATCATCCTAGAGTCAATTATTTTCGATTACGATTTACCCCTCCTTGTATATTGATTGATTTGCTTAAAAATCGTTCGATAATTTTTAAGTCAAACAAATACTTTCTTAAAATATCAAATTTATTCCATCGGGTGAAACTGGGGTGAGGTATGATGTCACTCAGCTTAACTTACTTGTCGAGCAAGCTTTGTTCTAACTAACGGAAATTCTATACTGAACTTCATACCCAAACGACTAATAAATAAATCTTAAGATAATTACTTGAATTATAACATACACATTAACATGTCTGAATCTGAACCAAGTGTTATACGAGCAGATGATAGCAGATGTCTCAACCAACCTCATAGGCCCCCTCAACGAGGCCGGTAGAGAAAATACTGCCAACGTAACACCAAGTAGTGTTCCGGAGGAGGAAATTTCGCCCACCTCAGTCGAAGTTCTAACGATTTTGCACGAAAGGGGGGCTTCAACGTCCGCAGCAAAGGAAATGCCTCCAGCAGTCAAAAAGTTACTGGAGGAGTGGTTGACAAACGCCCTAAGTGGCCTGCTCGAGAAACCGTCCCCAAGAAATCTCAAAGACTCATCAACGGCAGAAATCGCTGCAGCCGCCGGTGAACCAAGTGTTATACGAGCGAGCAGCGCCGGCACGGACATCAACCCAAATGACAATGCACTCGCGACCGTCCTTAGGAAAATGGAAGAAATGGGGAACGAGAATAAAACACTCCGTGACTAAATGAAGGAGAATCAGGAAAGGGTAGACAAAATACCTGGTGCCCCGAAACTACTGCCAAAACGCGATGTAGGAAGATTCGTCGAGCAACCGTACAGCGAGGAAGCTGCTCCTCACCCAATCCCTAAAACCTTCAAGATGCCCCCGTACTTGAGAATATATGACGGGACCACGGATCCGGAAGATCATCTGATCCACTATGTAACCGGTGTAAAAGGAAACGACTTATCAAAAGAACAGGTGCCATCAGTGTTGCTGAAAAAGTTCGCAGAAACTTTGACAGGAGGAGCGCTAACATGGTACTCACAACTACCAGCTAGATCGTTATCGACGTTTGAAGAGATGGCGGACAAGTTCCCCACCGCTCATGCAGGAGCAAAGAAGGCTGAATCAAGGGTCAACGACATCTTTGCAATCAAGCAAACGATGGGCGAAGAGCTCAGGGACTTCCTAGCATGATTCAACAGGGTAAGAATGGGCTTGCCTAACGTATCAGAAGGAATGGAGGTCGGCACCTTCCAAAACGGGTTGAACAGAGATGGGTTGAAAGCAACTAAGAAGCTACTCAGCCGACTCATGAAGTATCCCCCCACTACATGGGAGGAGATCCACAATTCCTACTACGCAGAAGTGAGAGCAGACGAAGACGACCTTAATGGTCCAACCCAACGATTGACATCAGTGCAGTCAGAAATCAGGAGGGATCGATGCAACGACGGGCGACGAGAACCACTCCCACGGTTCAACAGAGAAAGGCATCAGCCCTATGTTAGAGCCCCAAACCCACCTCCTCCGAGACACCCGGACGCCTTGCAATGACATACCGCCCCGCTTCAGAATGAAAAAGGTATGCCTCCGTTATTATCCGCTCATAACTTTTGTGTCTCACCTTCAGAAATAGTGTACGCACTGGAGAAGCTGGGCACGAAGGTACAATGGCCGCAGAAAATGAAATCAGATCCTAGCGCAAGGAAATAAAACGTCCTATGCGAATTCCATCAGGAAAGGGGACACAGGACCGAAGATTGCATAGGTCTACGACAGGAAGTAGTCAGAATGCTGAACCAAGGATACCTGAAGGAGCTGCTCAGCGACAAAGGGAGAGCCAACTTCGCCAGGGGGCGTGATCAATCCCAAGGACCGCCAAAGCCCCAATCCCCAGCACGAACCATACAGATGATCGTCGGCGACGGCGATGACTCGACAATCAACCACATAAAATTCACCACCACACACAAGTTGAAACGCACGATCGCTCACGAACGGTATGATGACTTCGAAGATAGTATCACCTTCGATAAGTCTGATGCTGACATATTGTCTTTCCTTCATTATGATGCCTTAGTTATAACTTTACGCATTGCTGATACTGATGTAAAAAGAATCATGGTAGACGACGGAAGCGGCGCATGTATTATCCACCCGAGGGTTCTCACGCAGATGAGGCTCGAAGATAGGGTAATACCGCATTGCATAACACTAACATGTTTTAACAATGTAGTAGAGCGTACCTCCGAAGAGATATCACTGCCAGTCCTGGCGGGAGGAGTCACGCTGGAAATCACATTCCACATCATGAACCAGGAAACGACTTACAACGTCATCATAGGACGTCCATGGATACACGCCATGCGAGCCATCCCCTCGAGTCTCTATCAGGTAATCAAGTTTCCCACCCCGTGGGGAATATTCATTATCCGAGGTGAACTACGCACCGCCCAAGAGTGTTACCGGATCACCCAGGATTGCACTCATACCAAGCAACTGAAAGGAGCAAGCGCGGAAGCATAGCAATCAGCCATGTCGGGAACTAAAATCAACCCGACAACGGAAGGCATTAGGGACCCAAACGTCATAGAAGCTTGCAAAGCGACAATCGAGGACCTCGACCCTGTCGTGCTAGACGATACCGACAGCTCGAAAAGAGCCTACATCGGGCATAACCTCTCCGACCCAGGTAAGTACCATGAATTCTTAACTAACCATGCAGGTTTGTTCGCCTTCTCCCATCCAGATATGCCGAGGATCCCAAAAGACATCACCACTCACAAACTGAATGTCGACCCACTTTATCCGCCCATACGGCAGATCAGGAGGAAATTCAACGCCGCGATCAACGAGGCAATCAGCCAAGAAGTAGATAAACTACTAGGCAACGGTTCCATCAGAGAATCAAAATACCCCCAATGGGTCGCCAATGTAGTCATGGTCAAAAAGAAAACGGGAAATGGAGAATGTGCGTAGACTTCACCGACCTGAACAAAGCATGCCCAAAGGACTCCTTCCCACTGCCCCACATCGATCAGGTGATAGACGCAACAGACGGACACGAGCTGCTAAGTTTCTTGGACGCATACTCTGGCTACAATCAGATCCTGATGGCCGAAGAGGACCAAGAGAAGACGACTTTTATTACCCACCAAGGGACATACTGCTATAAGGTGATGCCCTTCGGGCTCAAAAACGCGGGTGCAACATACCAGAGGTTGGTCACCAAGATGTTCAAAGAGCAGCTTGGCAAGACAATGGAGGTCTACATTGACGACATGCTAGTAAAGTCGGCAAAAAAGGAGGATCATATTGACCATTTAAAGCAAGCCTTCGAGATACTAAGACAGTACGGGATGAAGCTGAACCCAGAAAAATGCGCCTTCGGCGTGGCTTCGGGAAAATTCCTGGGTTTTCTCGTATCACAGCGAGGTATCGAAGTCAACCCAGACCAGATCAAGGCCATAGACACGATACCCGAGATTCTAAATAGCAAGAAGCAGGTACAAAAACTAACAGGGCGAATAGCCGCTTTATCCAGATTCATCTCGCGATACTCGAACAGATGCCACAAATTCTTCAGTGTGCTGAGGAAAGATCGAGGGCTGCAATGGAACGAGGAATGCATCGAAGCACTAAGAAAATTGAAGGAATATCTATCTTCACCACCGTTGCTCGTCAAAGCAGATCCAGGCAAGTGCCTACTCGTGTACCTGGCGGTGTCCGAAATCGCTATCAGCGCGTCCTAGTTCGCGAAAACAAAGATACGCAATCCCATATTTACTATATCAGCAAAACCTTAATAGATGCCGAAAAGAGGTACCCACACCTCGAAAAGCTAGCTTTGGCATTAGTCGTAGCTTCACGAAAGCTGAGACCCTATTTTCAATGCCATCCCACAAAAGTAATAACGACCTTCCCCCTAAGGGGCATCCTACATAAACCCGAACTCTCGGGTAGGCTCGCCAAATGGGCCATAGAGCTCAGCGAGCATGACATAACCTATCATCCAAGAACCGCCATCAAGTCACAGGTACTTGCCGACTTCGTCGCCGACTTCAGCACGGGGATATTGCCAGAGGTGGAACAAGAGGCCCTCCGCGCCTCCGCCCACACCGACCTCTGGACCCTCTACACTGACGGCGCTGCGAATGCCTCGGGATCGGGACTGGGACTCGTCCTCGAAGTCCCCACGGGAGAAGTAATTCGNTAACCAGCAAAGCTGGCCGCGGCCACCAAAAATATCAACAAAGAAAACGTGGTCACTCTCCTCCATTCAGCCGTTGACCACGTCGAGGTACTCTTTTTAAACTTAACTTGGGATTGGCGCAACCGGTTTGTATCCTACCTGCAGGACGGGACACTCCCATGCGACAAAAAGGAGGCCAAGAAACTTCGAGTACAAGCGGCCCGGTACAGCCTAATAAATCACGACCTCTACAAGAGAACGTTCGACGATCCCCTTGCTAAATGTCTCGGGCCACATCAGACAAGGCAAGTATTAGAAGAGGTGCATGAAGGCCATTGTGGCGCCCATACAGGGAACCGCACCCTTGTCCGATGCCTCATACGCGCCGGATACTACTGGCCCACCATGAAGAAAGAGGCAGCGGATTATGTCCGAAAATGTGAACAATGCCAAAAGTACACCCCCATGATACACCAGGAAGGGGAACTCCTCCATTCAGTCACATCGCCATGGCCATTCATAAAATGGGGAATGGATATAGTCGGCCCTCTACCAGCAGGATGAGGAAAGGTACGCTTTCTGTTGGTCTTAACTGATTATTTTTCTAAATGGGTGGAAGCAGGTGCATACGCACAAATACGCGAGCAAGAGGTAATCGCCTTCATATGGAAAAATATCATATGCCGTTTTGACATCCCCAAAGAAATCAGCTGCGATAATGGGCCCCAGTTCTTCGGCAAAAAGACAACCGAATTCTTCGAGAAATGGCACATCAAGCGGATACTCTCCACCCCATATCACCCTGCCGCTAACGGCCAAGCCGAGTCTTCCAACAAAACAATATTGAACATACTGAAAAAGAAGCTCGAAGAAGCCAAGGGGCTGTGGCCCGAATTACTACCCGAAGTATTATGGGCGTACCGGACTACACCCAAATCCAGCACGGGAGAAACACCATACTCACTGGTCTACGGGAGTGATGCCATCATACCCATCGAGATCGGAGAACCAAGTTTGAGATACTCCCATACCAGTGGAACGGACAACGACGACAACAGGTTACAAGACCTAGACGAAGCCGAAGAATGAAGAGACATGGCCCATATAAGAATGGCCGCCCAAAAATAGCAGGCAGAAAGATATTACAACAAGAAAGCCAGGGTAAGACCGCTCAGAGTCGGCGATTTATGTCCTCAAGGCCAAAACACTGGCATCAAAAGACCCGAACGAAGGAAAGTTAGGAACCAACTGGGACGGGCCATACAAAATCACAGCGGCGGCGAACAAAGGAGCATTCCAACTAGAGACGATAGAGGGGAAACCACTCCAAAACAATTGGAACATCGCCCATCTCAAAAACTTCCACTTTTGAAAGGCGTCTCCCAAGTCGCACTCTTTTTCCCTGGCCCGAGTTTTGTCCCAATTAGGTTTTCTCGGGAAGGTTTTTAACGAGGCGACGAAGGGGACGCCCGATGGAACAAGAAGCACAAGTTCACTATATCGGCCAACCGACACGGTCCGCAGGCCAACATAGTGAAGGGACTACCATAGATTTCTCCATTGTATGAACAGAATTCTCCATTATATGAACGAAATTCTCCATTGTATGAACGGAATTCTCCATTGTATGAACAAAATTCTCCATCGACTGAACGAAATCTCCATTACATAAACAGGAAGTAATAGACATTGG
Source organism: Nicotiana attenuata (assembly GCF_001879085.1). Classification (NCBI taxonomy): domain Eukaryota; kingdom Viridiplantae; phylum Streptophyta; class Magnoliopsida; order Solanales; family Solanaceae; genus Nicotiana; species Nicotiana attenuata. The sequence goes on from NW_017676763.1 coordinate 8,160, forward strand.
TTCGACCTCGTTCAAACCACGACGGATGCTACTTCGACGACAACCGAAGTAACATCCTAATGGCTAAGGCCATCGACATTAGTTCAACCTCGTTCAAACCACGACAGATACTACTTCGACGACAGCCGAAGTAACATCCTAATGGCTAAGGCCATCGACATTGGTCCGACCTCATTCGAGCCACGACAAACACTACTTCGACGACAGCCAAAGTAACATCCTAATGGCTAAGGCCATCGACATTGGTTCGACCTCGTTCAAACCACGACGGATACTACTTCGATGACAGCCAACGTAACATGCTAATGGCTAAGGCTATCGACATTGGTTCGGCCTCGTTTAAACCACGACGGATACTACTTCGACGACAGCCGAAGTAACATCCTAATGGCTAAGGCCATCGACATTGGTCCGACCTCGTTCGATCCACGACGGACACTACTTCGACAACAGCCGAAGTAACATCCTAATGGCTAAGGCCATCGACATTGGTCCGACCTCGTTCGAGCCACGACCGACACTACTTCGACGATAGCCGAAGTAACATCCTAACGGCTAAGGCCATCGACATTGGTTCAACCTCGTTCGAGCCACGCCGGACACTACTTCGACGACAGTCGAAGTAACATCCTAATGGCTAAGGCCATCGACATTGGTTTGACCTCGTTCGAGCCACGACGGACACTACTTCGACGATAGCCGAAGTAACATCCTAATGGCTAAGGCCATCGACATTGGTTCGACCTCGTTTGAACCACGACCGATACTACTTCGACGATAGCCGAAGTAACATCCTAATGGCTAAGGCCATCAACATTGGTTCGACCCAGTTCGAGCCACGACGGGTACTATTTCGATGACAATCGAAGTAACATCCTTATGATTAAGGCCATCAATATTAGGTCGACCCCGTTCGAACAGTGGCACGAATATTCGACAAACGAAAAAAGAATCTCTACGGAGGCTAAGCATTACAACAAACAGACAAAGCAGTAAAGGTAAAAGTTATATAACAACAAAAAATCATGTTTACATTCGCCCCCGCAGACGGGTTCCGATACACTATACAAACCCAAAAATATACAAGAGTTCAAGATTGCCCGTCACCCCCCGAGTGGTAAGCGTCATCATACCAGGGGCCAAAGTCAAGGTGGTTAACATCTTCAGAAGCGAGCCCCTCCCCATCAGGAGAGTCGAGATCATAACTGCAAACCTCCCGAGCGGTGCGAGCCTCGTCCCTCCGTGCCTGGACTTCTTCCTTAGTCGCCCGACCCACAGCATGAAGCTCGCTATAAACATCGAGCTTGGCCTCCGCGAAAATCTACATCTCATGTGCATTACGACGCGAAATCTAATCAGGCGAGGGGCAAGAAGTAGAAGGCCGTGAAAGCCTGTTGATCTCCGCCACCTTGGCGTCGAGCTCAGCAGTTAGCTCCGCCACCCTCCATTGCAGATCGACGTTCTCCGCTGCCACCCCACTCGTCATCTTTCGACCTGAGGAGCTCCTCCAACTCGCTGTTGCGGGCTACAGCCTTCATCAGCTCGCTATCCGCCTCCTCCAGCTCAGCTTCTCTACGTTCCGACGGGGACTGCCCCCGATCGACTTCCGCTCGATGCTTAGAGCGGTACCTCCGGTACTTCTTTAACATCTTCTTGAAGAGGGCAGTCCGTTTCTGCTCGCGGCGTCCCCTCTCTACCTCCAAGATAAGGGTCTGTAAGAGAAGAGAAAAAGCGGAAGTAAGTACATCTTAAGCTAGTCTGGCGATATACGGAAGGGAGAAAGGGAATAAAGAATACCTGTAAAGCCATGCCTGACACCCTACGGGACAGCTCCGCGTCACCCACCGCACTGAGCGCCTTGCTCTCGGGGGCGGCACACAACAGGGTAAGGACCGAAGCAGCTTGCTCACTATTCGACAACAAATTATAAGTCGCCGGAATAGTAATACGACGGTCGGAGCCATCCGTCGTCATCTCCACGTGGGTAAGACCACCCACGAACTCGTCGACATCTCCCTGAGTAATGTCGGAGCCCGACTCTTCATCACCAGGCTCCTCGACGTTGGTCGATGACCCTCGCTCGACGGCACGCGCGGAGCCGACGCCTAGAACGGCACCCCTCTGTTGAGCCGACCTCCCCGAGAGAATGACGTCGGCCATGAACGAAGGCTTGGGCGTCGGTCGAGGCACCTCACTCCCCCTGGCTTCAGTCGCCACTGCCTTGCCTTTCTCAAGCCTCCTCCGTTTTCTCTCTGGCGACTCCTCGCCATCGGAGGGTTCACCCGCGGATTGAGAAGCCGGCGCCAATGGTGTCGGTTCCCACATAACCATGGTCGTGGAGATAGCCCCCTGTAAAGGGGCTGGAGAAAGATCCCCTTGGACAGACTCGACCAATATGTCTTGAGCACCCGAAGCGACATCGGTTCGTTTGGAAACCGGGACTGCCATCTTCTTCCTCGAGGCGCCTCGACCTGTCGCCATAAGAAAAATAGGGAGGGGGGGGGGGGGGTTAAGTAAGCGGAGTAGCAAACTCTACACGGCAAAAGCTGAAAATCTACCTGAAGAGACTTTGGGGCCATATCGCTGCATAAAGACAGGCCAAGTGCGGGTCTCTTCCACGTGAGGTAACAGGCCGGTGAACCATCTCCCGAGGTTGGCAACGGGCCGGGGTGGATGAGCCATAGCTGCAGTATAAAGGTTAGTATCGTGATGGTCACAAATGACAAAGAATGTAACGGATTGAGACACTTACTTTTTGAATTCCACCTCTCCGGGAAACCGACGGGGTTGGAGACCAAGTCCTCGGTCCTAACGAAAAAATATTTATGCCAAAACCCACGACTCGCCCGGTCGTCGGTCTTGACCACTAACCCCCTCGTACCACGGCCTCGTAGGTGTACCATGGTCCCCCTCAAATAGCAGGCGCTGAATAGTTGCAGGAGGTGATAGACTGTGACTTCACACCCGGCCAACTCCGCATACTTAGTCAGCAGCCGAAGCACCTTCAGAGTATACGGCGTAAGTTGAACCGGGCAAACGTTGTAAAACCGGCAAAACTCCTCCGCCAAGGGAAAGAGGGGTAGGTTGTAACCAATCAAGAATGGATACTCATAAAAAGCGCAATACCCGGCCTGTGAACGTCCATGTGATCCTCTCCAGCCGGGATCATCTCTACGTGTGCGGGTATACTGTACTTAACTGTCACGATCCCAAAATCAGATCGTGATGGCGCCCAACAACATTGCTAGGCAAGCCAGACCACAATCGTTCCCAAATTAACCGTAAACCTCAAACCGACAATCTAAAGAGATTATAATAGTTTAGAATAATAATCCAATATTCATAATAGAATAATACTGAGAAAATACGAAGTCTGATAAAACGCTCCCAAAGACCTGGGGTCACGAGTCTAGAGCCTCTAAAACAATCTGAATAACAATATCTGAACGAAAATACCCAAGTCTGGAAATGTATATATAAATAAAACTGAAATAGGAAGAGTAGTCAGGTCCTGCGAATGTCAAGCAGCTACCTCAACAACTCTGATAATCTCTGGGAAACAAAGACTGCTCAGCTAAGCCTCCGGTGTACCTGAATCTGCACACAAGGTGCAGGGAGTAGGGGTGAGTACTACCGACTCAGTGAGTAATAAGCATATAAAATGTCTGAAGATAAGAAATCCACGAAATGCCACAAAGTAAAGCTAAAACTAACAGTCCAACACCTAACTACGAACTAACAGCAAAACAACTCAAAATATATCAGTCAAGTATAATGTAAAGATGCAATGCAATGCACATGACCGCTACGGCGCGTAGCCCGATCCATTTAACGTCGACGGCGCTCACTGGGGGTGTGTACAGACTCCGGAGGGGCTCCTTCAGCCCAAGCGCAATATAATCATACGATTCGCTGCGGCGTGCAGCCCGATCCATACTCAGTCCACAATATGCATATGAGTCACGTAACAGATTCAATTAATTTTCCAATTTCCAATTTATTAAGAAGAATATACTTTAGATATTTAGCTTCAGGAAAAGTGACTTAGCGTTTCATAACAGTGGTTAAACACAGGACTGAGATCAATGATTATACAAATCATTCTATCACAATGACAATCATCCTCTAAGGATGCTACAGATCGGCACAAGGCCCCAAACACGGCAATAAGCCCAGATATACTCAATACAGGGTGCGTATCAGTCGCCAATATAGAAATATTCTTGTTCGGGATGGATTAAGTCTCGATCCCCAGTCATAACCAATCCCGCACCTGCCATGGGGTGCGAGTCACGCCCTACAATAGCGTCACAATGTGATAAGCCGGGGTTTCAAACCCTCAGGCCATCATATACACCAACTACTCACCTCTATCCGGCCGTAGAATGGTCCGCAATGCCTTTTCCTTTTGTATCGACCTCCTCGCGCGTTGAATCTAGTCAAAATCACAACGAATACATAAATATGGGTTAAAGAAACATAACCCAATCAAAAATACTCGAAAAGTACTAAAATTCACGAAGTTGGTAAAACCCGAGCCCCGGGCCCACTTCTCAAAAAATTCCGAAAATCACACCAACGGATTCCTCGTCTCGCCACGAGTCCGTGCATATAAAATTTACCGAAAACGGAGCTCAAATGGCCTTTCAAATCCTAAAAATTTGTTTTCAAAAACCAAGCCCTAGTTCTTCACAATTTCTACCCACTTTCATGAATTTGAATGTTGATTCTTCCATAAAATGGTGTTTTCTAGTCAAGAGACTTACCTCAAATCAATACCCGTTGAAAACCCTCTTCAAATCGCTCAAAAAGCTCTCTTGGCGGAGTANGACTAGCCGAAGTACATCCAATGGACAGGCCATCGACATTGGTTCGACCCGTTCGAGCCACGACAGATAACACTTCGACGACAATCGAAGTAACATCCTTATGATGAAGGCCACCAATATCAGGTCGACCCCATTCGAACCGCGGCACGACAATTCGACGAAAAAAGAATCTTTACGGAGGCTAAGCATTACGACAAACCAACAAAGCAGTAAAAGTAAAAGTTATATTACAACAAAAAATCATGTTCACATTCTCCCCCGCGGACGGGTTCCGATACACTAGACAAACCCAAAAATATACAGGAGTACAAGATTGCCCATCACCCCCCGAGTGGTAAGCATCATCATACCAGGGGTCTGATTCAAGGTGGTTAACATCTTCAGAAGCGAGCCCCTCCCCATCGGGAGAATCGAGATCATAACCGCAAACCTCACGAGCGGCGTGAGCCTCATCCCTCCGTGCCTGGACTTCTTCCTCAGTCGTCCGACCCGCAGCATGAAGCTCGCTATAAACATCAAGCTTGGCTTCTGCGAAAATCCACATCTCATGCGCATTACGACGCGCAATCTAAACAGGCGAGGGGCGAGAAGTAGAAGGCCTTGAAAGCCTGTTGATCTCCGCCACCTTGACGTCGAGTTCAGCAGTCAGCTCCGCCACCCTCCGTTGCAGATCGACGTTCTCCCCTGCCACCCCACGGCTCAATTCGAGCTCATTATCTTTTGACCTGAGGAGCTCCCCCAACTCGTTATTGCGGGCGACGGCCTTCATCAGCTCGCTATCCACCTCTTCCAGCTCAGCTTCTCTACGTTCCGACTGGGACTTCTTTAACATCTTCTTGAAGAGGGCAGTCCGTTTCTGCTCGCGGCGTCCCCTCTCCACCTCCAAGACAAGGGTCTGTAAGAAAAGAGAAAAAGGGGAAGTAAGTACATCTCAAGCCAGTCTGGCGATATATAAAATATATATATATATATATACCTGTAAAGCCATGCCTGACACCCTACGAGACAGCTCCGCATCACCCACCGCACTAAGCGCCTTGCTCTCGGGGGCAGCACACAACAGGGCAAGGGCCGAAGCAGCCTGCTCACTGTTCGACAGCAAATTGTATGTCGCCGGAATAGTGATACGACGGTCGGTGCCATTCGTCGTCATCTCTACGTAGGTAAGACCGCCCACGAACTCGTTGACATTTCCCTGAGAAATGTCGGAGCCCGACTCTCCATCACCAGGCTCCTCGACGTTGGTCGATGACCCTCCCTCGACGGCACGCACAGAGTCGACGCCTGGAACGGCACGCCTCTGTTGAGCTGACCTCCCCGAGAGAATGGCGTCGGCCATGAACGCAGGCCTCGGCGTCGATCGAGACACCTCACTCTCCCTGGCTTCAGTCGCCACCGCCTTGCCTTTCTCAAGCCTCCTCCGTTTTCTCTCTGGCGACTCCTCGCCATCGGAGGGTTCACCCGCGGATTGAGAAGCCGGCACCAACGGTGTCGGATCCCACATAACCATGGTCGTAAGATAGCCCCCCGTAAAGGGGCTGGAGAAAGATCCCCTTGGACAGACTCGACCAATATGTCTTGAGCACCCGAAGCGACATCGGTTCATTTGGAAACCGGGACTGCCGTCTTCTTCCTCTAGGCGCCTCGACCTGTCGCCATAAGAAAAATAGAGGAAGAGGGGTAAGTAAGCGGAGTAGCAAACTCTACACGGAACAAGCCAGAAATCTACCTGAAGAGACTTTGGGGCCATATCGCTGCATAAAGACAAGCCAAGTACGGGTCTCTTCCGCGTGAGGTTACAAGCCGGCGACCCATCCCCTGAGGTTAGCAACGGGGCGGGGTGGATGAGTCATAGGTTCAGTATAAAAGTTAGTATCACGACGGTCACAAACGACAAAGAATATGACGAACTGAGACACTTACGTTTCGGATTCCACCTCTCCGGGAAACTGACGGGGTTGGAAACCAAGTGCTCGGTCCTAAAGAGAAAATATTTACGCCAAAACCCACGACTCGCCCTGTCGTCGGTCTTGACCACTAACCCCCTCGTACCACGGCCTCGTAGGTGTACCATGGTCCCCTTCAATTAGCAGGCGCTGAATAGTTGCAGGAGGTGATGGACCGTGACTTCACACCCGGCCAACTCCGCATACTTAGTCAGCAGCCGAAGCACCTTCAGAGTATACGGCGTAAGTTGAGCTGGGCAGACGTTGTAAAACCGGCAAAACTCCTCCGCTAAGGGAAAGAGGGGAAGGTTGTAACCAATCAAGAATTGATACTCATAAAAAGCGCAATACCCCGGCCTGTGAACGTCCACGTAATCCTTTCCAGCCGGGATCATCTCTACGTGTGCGGGCATACTGTACTTAACACGGAGGTCATCCAAGTGATTCTGCAACGACTTGGAAGACTCCGGGACCGGAACTGGGGAATCCTTACTAAAATCACTCCGGGATGGAGTGCGTTGTGGCAGCAGCGCTTCCACGGTAAGAGGACTCACATCTTCTTCCTCCTCCGCCCCACCGCCATCAGAAGAAGGTGGCGCATTCGATGGGACAGCCGCCGGGATCCTCTAATTACCACGGCAAGGGTTAGGCCTGATCGCAATAAAAAAAGGATTTACGCAAAACACAGGGAAGGAAGGTTCTCGATCGGACGGATCACACCAGGAGATGGAATGTATTTGTAAATGATCAAAAGTTTGGGTCAAGTTAAATCCCTCCCCTATTTATAAGGATTGGGAAGCGCTAGAGTCGAAGAGACAAAATTCGAACCAGCGCGGGAAATCGAGCGCCGGAGCTGTCGATTCCCTACCTCGAGAATACGCATAATGATGATGCCTGCGGATGCTGACATCATATAGGGAAGGGCGTCACACTTTGGCGATCTGATAGTCATGATGACTGCCTCCTAGATGTCACATCACAGTCCCTTAGTAGGGTCAAACTCTCCCAAAACGAAGGTATTCATTTCGCCCCTCGAGGACGCATCTGGCTACGACCCCGACGAGCGGAGGGACTAACTGTATTGGGTCGAATTTGACTAATCACGTCCCCAAGCAATCACGACCGAATTTGACTAATCACGTCTCCAAGCAATCACGACCAACCGTACACACACAAGTTCGGCTGAAGGAACGACTCAAGGACAATGCAAAGGACGACCTCGCATCTACGTCGGTCCAGCTATAGCATTTGTTTTATCTTTATCTTTTTTGGTAGTTAAAAGAGAACCCCCCCTCCCCCCCCCCTCCCCCCC
>NW_017676763.1:16256-39586 GCF_001879085.1 Nicotiana attenuata
CCGCTATATAAGGGGGGTCTCAGTTGTGTAAAAGGGGGGGATTGGATAATCAATAATACTCTCTGTTTCTCTCTATCGGACTGACTCTCTCTCATCTCTCTAATATCATCATATTTCTCTATTTCCCAGTTCATCTCCCCATTACGAATCAAAATGCAAAAATCATCCTAGAGTCAATTATTTTCGATTACGATTTACCCCTCCTTGTATATTGATTGATTTGCTTAAAAATCGTTCGATAATTTTTAAGTCAAACAAATACTTTCTTAAAATATCAAATTTATTCCATCGGCTGAAACTGAGGTGAGGTATGATGTCACTCAGCTTAACTTACTTGTCGAGCAAGCTTTGTTCTAACTAACGAAAATTCTATACTGAACTTCATACCCAAACGACTAATAAATAAATCGTAAGATAATTACTTGAATTATAACATACACATTAACATGTCTGAATCTGAACCCACTAATAAAGTCATGAGTCTCTATCTGAAAAATCTGAGTACATAAGACTTCCGGGCATTTCCTAGAATAATATAAATAAAAGTGTCTAAGAATAAATAAAGTATAGAGAAAGGTTTGCTTCTACTACTGAGATGAATCAACAGAGACTACACTCTGAGTCACGAAAATTTATCTCTAGCAACGGGCATCGTCACCTACAAACACAATACCTCCTACACGACGTAATAGGACCAAACAAGTTAAATTAGCACCAAAAGGATATCTAGAAAGTCTCACAAACAACCCCCTAAGCCGGAGGACAAGGGTAGCATGGTGTCACGTCCTTACTCTTGAACTAAGCGCACGTGCGACACTTGTCAATGCGCTCACATTCTTGCAGAACTCAATCATGATCTTGACGAGCGCAAAACCAGTGTATAAAACTGATACTCACTAGTCAAAGATAGTGTAGTTATAAAATCGACTCCACAAGAATTAGTTTAAATAATGTTCGAATAATTTTCAACTTAACATTATTCAGGAAAATAAACCTTTGGTTTTGGATTATTAAAGAACTAAGAATAACAACTAGTATTATCAATTAAGATTAATTATGGAAGAATATGGGATTAGGTTGCAACAATTGAATATCAGTGAGAGAAATAAGGGGTCTAACATGTGCATGACTGCTATTTAGGATCTAACTTTGTTCTAAGCTCAACTCTTAAGTTCTATTGGCTCTTTCGATTTCAATAACTGACTAGATTATCTTTAGAACTCAAATTCTTTCCTCGAATGAATGAGAGTTCCATTCAATAATCTAATGAAAAGCACTATGAACATGTGCAAGAATATGTTCAATGATTGGTCCAACAAAGAATGTCTCTCGACTATTCCTCTAGATTAGGTTAATTGATAACTCCACAAGCTCTTTCGATTACCTATAAGAGTCGTTAAATTCACCCAAACAAGATAACACAAAGCTATTTGCAACAATACTTTTCTTTCGATTAAAGTAAAACCGCAATTAGCTTTGCAATTCAATTAGAAACTCGTTCAACGAATTCAAGTAACTAACAGAATTCAAATTCTTAAATAGTAATCCTGGCAAAATATCTACCAATAACCCCAAGAAAGACTACTCTATAGCGGATAAATTATTCATTACAAGAGTGTTAAGAGAACAAAAAGACATTACAACCTACGAACTCAAATAAACTTTCATATTGAATGATTCGATGAAGTGTTCCAAGTCTTCGTTGTGTCCTTGTCTTCTTCTCTCCAAAAGCTGCTCCCAAATTCCAAGATACCTAGTTTGGGACGAGCTTAGGCTTTATATAAGTCGAGAAAAATACCCACAAAATTACAAAAGTAGGCCTGACTTAAGTTTCCCGCAGGCGGACGTGTGTTGCCGCGCGCATCTTTGGCAATGTCCAGTAAAAAGAACATAACTTTGTGTATGAGAGTCTAAATGATGAGCCCTTTGAACTAATGGAAATTAAACTCAAAACTCTACATTTTTTCATAAGAATAATGATAAAAATTATGATGATCTGATAGGACATTTTGAGTACTAACACTTTTTTTCTGTGTTTCGAGACCTCCCATAGTATTATTTGATAATTTATGACTCACGTGCATAGTCCGTATCTATTTTCAAAAAATTTATGTGTAAAATTTTAAAAATAATGTAATGTTTTTACTCAATAGAGGCTTGAGTTGGCCATGGTCAATATTTTTGGTAAACGGTATTTCGACGATTCTGGTAGGTTCGTATGATATTTTTGGACTTGTACGCATATTTGGTTTGGGTCCCGGATGAACCAAGTGCGTTTCGGCACATTATGTGAAAATTGGCAAAAGTTAAGTTTCAAGTTGAAAATCTTGAGTTTTGATGATCGATTCTTGATAATTGAAGTTATTTTAATGATTTGAGGTATTGAGTGAGTTCGTATGATGTTATTACACTTGTGTGCATGTTCAAATTAGAGCCCGAGGGACTCAGATGAATTTCGAATAAGTTGCGGAATGTTATGAATTGCTGCTGGAAATTCTATTGGTGTGAGGTTGTAGGTCTCACATTTGCCAGAACCTGATTATAAATGTGAGCCTCGCATTTGAGATGTCATGCTCGCAAATGCAAAGAGAGAACTGGGGGATGGCCTTCGCTTTTGCGAACATGAAAGGCACATTTGTGATGTACGTGTCGCATTTGCGATATAGGCAGGATGGGTGATAGCTTCGCATTTGCGAATTGGAGAGACTTTGCAAACGCGAAGGGTGCATCTCATTTGTGATGACTGCATGGCTGGGACATTGATCATATTTGCGATCAGTGGTTCGCTTTTGTGAGTGTCGTAATTGCGAACAAGACTTCGCGATTGCGACATTTGCAGCTAGGTGAAAGTTGGAAAAATCGGGACTTAGCTCATTTTACACTAGTTTTCATTCCTAGACTCTACAGAGGCTATTTTTGAAGAGTCATTTCTTTCCAAATTCATTGGTAAGCAACTTTAACTAGTTTTCAATTAATTTGAACTACTTGTTCATGAATTTTAACATCCAATCTATGAATTTCAAAGTAGAAATTATGGGATTTGGGTAGAATATATGAATTTTATAAAATTGAGATTTAGACCTCGAATTGAGATCCGATTTCAAAACAAATAGCATAACCGAGCTCCGGAGTGGATGGATAATTGGGATATGGTCCGAATTTCGAATTTCGACCAAGCGGACCCTTGGTTGACTTTGTAGACCTTTTCAATTATGATCAAAAGTGTACCTTTTTCATTCGTGGGTAGTTTCTAAAGCATGTTTTGAATTGTTTGAATGATATTTTACTAGATTCGAATGGTTTGGAGGCTTGTTCTAAAGAAAAAGTCATGGTTGATTGTTGATTTATTCCGTAAAGAGGTAAGTATTTTGGTTAATATTGATTTGAGAGAAATAATATATAATCGAGTCTATTTGCTATGTGAAATATGTGTTGGGGTGACGCATATGCAAGGTGACGAGTGTATATGTGTGGGCCATGGGATAAGCATGCAGGTGGAATTTGCCTTACTTGTACTATGTTAATTTGCGTACTGGAGAGGGTGGTGGAGGTGAGGGTGAGGAAGACGGTGTCTATATCCGACAACCAGTTTGGGTTCATGCCGGGTCGCTCAACTACGAAGCTATCCACCTTATTAGGAGGTTGGTGGAACAGTACAGGGATGAGAAGAAGGATTTGCACATGGTATTTATTGACTTGGAGAAAGCGTATGACAAGGTCCCTAGGGAGGTTCTCTGGAAATGTCTTGCGGCAAAGGGTGTTGATCGCTACCAACTCGACGCTACACCAAGGTAGGAAGAGTGGGTCGCAATAGCTTTTACCCGAATAGTGGTCGGGATCGATTTCCACAGGGAGCTAGTAGCGGAGTTGGATTTTCTGTCTAGTCTAGAGATGTGTTTGTGCTCCTAATGTCACTTCAAACATTCTTGGTTTTTTTGATTTTATAAATATTGTGATAAACTAACGATTAACACTAAATTATGCTATTAGAATATTGTAAAGTTGTATCTAATGGGAAGAAAGGCACTAGGGTCGTGGCATTGCCTAGGTGGCTAATTGACGAGTAGATGTTACTAAGGATAGATTGACATATTTGGGGCTTATGCTATAACCGTTGCACAATTGTACCCACTGTCATACCTCTCAGTAGAGAGAGTGATTTTGCCCAATTGACTCTCTCGAGACCAATTGGGTAGGCCAATAAGATCAAGCAACTAGGGTTCAAGTAGGGTGATTACTCTCTCGAGATTTAATCCGTTAATTGGGACTATCATTTCTCATGAGTCCATCCCAATTCCTTGTTGGGTCAATTTTGGGGTCATAAACTCTCTTTCTCAAGAAGAGTCAAACCCACAAAGCTTGAATTAGTGTTTGCAACCACTATTTCTTAAATAAAAACATAAAATCAACCCAAATAGCAAACACCCATAATCAATCTAACCCTAGATGGCAACACCCATCAATTACCCACAGTAGGGTTGAGCCACAACCCTAGCTAATGGGCTTAGCTACTCATGCTAGTTACAGAAATTGAAGAAATAGATGAAGAACTAAGCATATTAATTAATTTCTAAATGAAACTACAAGAATCTATCATAAATATAGAGCAAAAGTGCCAAAAATGGCTACACCATCGAGTTTCACGAGCGCTGCCAGGTCTGGAATATTAAACTTAACCTAAAAATGGTAAAATGTCCTATTTATATTAGGCTAGAAAAACAGGACAAAAATACTCCTGCGGGGCCAGTGCGGGCCGCGCAAAATGGACCGCGGCCGCACTGGCTCTTGGACTTCAATTTATTCTTCTCTGAACTTGAGGACCGCAGACCGCGTGAAAGTGTACCGCGGCTGCGGTGGAAGTTGGCGCGGCCGCACAAAAATGAGCGCGGGCCGCATTGCTTGGAACTGGCAAAATGTGAGCTCTCTGAATCTCTGCTCCGCGGACCGCACAAAAGAGTAGCGCGGCCGCGGAACCTGACCGTGGACCGCGTGAGTCGTACCGCGCCCGCGTTGCCTCCAGCTTGAAAATGCCAACTCTCTGAACCTCCTAGTGCGGCCGCACTCACTTTTGCGCGGTCCGCACTAGGTTCTCTTTTCCTCAATTTACTTAGTCTTTGACACTTGAGCAGGTTTCACTCCTTTTTGAGCCGATCTTTGACATTCTGTCGCTTTGTCGATCAAACCTGCAATCAAGCACAACTTGTGAGCATTTTGGGACTATTTTGTAGCAATTTATAACCAAAGTATAGGCAAGTAGGGGCATAAAACATGTTAAAATCCGACTTATCAGGTGTGCCAGTAGCTTTCATCAGAGCAATCAAGGACATGTATGATGGAGCTAAGACTAAGGTTAGGACTGCGGAAGGCGACTCGGAGCATTTCCCGGTTGTTATGGGGTTACACCAAGGCTCTTCACTTAGCCCGTTCTTATTTGCCTTGGACTGACACACTATATTCAAGGGGATGTGCCATGATGTATGTTATTTGCTGATGACATAGTTCTATTTGATGAGACGCGAGACGGTGTTAACGAAAGGTTGGAGGTTTTGAGACAGTCCCTGGAGCCTAAAGGTTTTAAGTTGAGCAAGTCTAAGACAGAGTGACTGGTATGCAAGTTCAGCGCTGAGTCGAGGGAAGTAGGCAGTGATGTGCGGCTTGGATCAAAGGTCATCCCCAAGAGAGGTAGTTTCAAGTACCTTGGGTCGGTTATTTAGGGGGATGGAGAGATCGACGAGGACGTTACTCACCATATAGGGGTCGGGCACGTGCAGAGGAGAAGCCTTGATGCTCCAGTGAGGAGTTGTGAGCGGTTGGCTGTGGTGGGTACGAGAAGAGGTTGAGGGCGGCCTAAGAAGTATTGAGGAGAGGTGATCAGACAAGACATGGCACGACTGCAGATTTCCGAGGACATGGCCCTTGATAGGAAGGTCTGGTGGTCAAGCATTAGGGTTGTAGGCTAGGGGGTAGTCGAGCTTTTCCTACGTCATACCGGGGGTAAGATGGGTGGTCACGCCCTACTCTAGTCCTGAAAAGGATAAGCGGTCGCTGCAAATATAATTCGGTCTAAAAGTCCGGAGTCGAATCCCACAGAGAACTAAGATTTTGCTATAAATATTCAATATTACCAATAAGCCAAGCTCGAATAATTGCTAAGTTATAAATATTAAGATTCTTATATCTAATTAATTAACTAACAAATTAAACTAGTAAATTAGCAACTAAAGATACTAAGGGTTGGAGACAATATTAAGGCCTTCTAGTAAATTAGCAACTAAAGATACTAAGGGTTAGAGACAAGATTAAGGAGGCCTAGAGTTATGATTTCCCCGATGTCGAAATCCTTCTCGCTACGTCTCTTACAATTTTGCCTAAGTACTCTCTATTGATCATGATCACTCGGCTTATCGTAATTCTCTCTCGAGCAACTATAATAGTGTACTAGTCATATTCTCTCAAACTACGCTAGCTCGCACTTTTTCACCGCTCACTAGGATCACGTCAAAGCTTCGTTATCTCTTATCCCACTTTTAAACCTGCCTTATTGATCTCTCATATACCTTAGGAGTGACGTTGTTCAACAACCACCTAAATATGTATCCTTTATCAAGCAACACATAATAAATAGGCACAGTCAATCGATGGCCATTCAATCAACTAAAATAAGCACATAGTTGAGCAAGTAGATAAATACAAAGGTTAAATTATATTAAAACACAACAAGAATTCATCCTCCAAGAGGTTCCATCAAAACTTTAGATTTAGCTATTCATAAAAGTATGTGGAAACACAATACTCAAATTCATAACCAACAATAAAAATAGGAAGAAGAAGGAAAAAAACTCGTGGTTGAATATTCCTCCTTGCTCCTAGCGTGTTCTTTCCTCCAAGTGTGTTGTCTTACCCTAAAGTAGTGTCTCCCCCTCAAAAGGATGCTTTATGATGTATTTATATCAATTAGGGTTGATGTGGGGCGTCCTTGATCTCTCCTAATTCGAAAAGGACACGCTGAGTCGCGTGCTAGAGTTGGTGCAATGCGCGACTTCTAGCACGCTCCCAACTATTTTTTCTTCTTCTTTGTTCTTTTGCGTGCCAGGTCCAGTGCCAACCTCTATACTTAGCTGTTTTTTTTGTTCATCTCCTACGCCATTTCGTGCCTACCTTCATGCAATCCATCAATTGTGGCACACTCCCAGGTCTTGCATCTCTACTTTTTTTGCATCAAATCATCCAATTATTGCCAACTTCCATCCAAATTCATTCCTACACACAATAAACATGTAATGAGCATATTATATGTTTATAAACATGTGATCTCCTGCAACTCATATAAGAAATAATATACAAACTGTTTGACCAAAAAGTGTTGAGCGTTTTAGTTAAACCAATTAATGATTAGATGAAGGATGAATCTTAGTTAAAAATAATAAATTCTAGATCAAATATTGTGAGAAGTTGGTAAGTTGAACAACGTTTGATAATGTTAAATAGCATGTTTGTATTCAATGTATGCTAACAAATATGATAACACAAATATTCAATAAATGTAGATAATGACAATAAATGTAATAGGAAAGGATCTACCACCCAATTATTATATGACTTGGATGGATCCTTTCCCTGATAGCAACGTGGAAAGAAGAGAAAGGAGGGTGGTTATGGAATCTTTGGATCTTGTGAACAAAGATCAAGTAAAGTGCGCTGGAATAAGATAATCAATGAATAAGACAACTTTTTTATATTCTCTCAAGTCAACCTTTTACAATATGTTTCTCTCAGAAAGTGAAGATCCCCCTCTTATTCTCTATCTCTTCCTATTTATAGAGGATATTTCCAAGAAACACTATGAATACAAAATAGGGCATATCGAAGGGAATATTCCCTGTATTCATTCCTAAGTGCCATGGTCGACCCCGCCCTCGATCCTGTATCTAGCTATTACCAAGTCGCCAAATTTAGACCAATACAGACCCCGTCCTCGATCCTGTATCTAGCTATTACCAAGTCGCCAAATTTAGACCAATACAGTTAGTCCCTCCGCTTGTTGAGGTTGTAGTTTTGCACGCCCTCGATAAGCGGACCCGGTTCGCATCCGTTTAGAAGAAATTTGGTTGCACTGATCAGATCGAATTGGCCGAGGTCGAGAGAACTGTGCAGTCAGCGAAGCTGTGGTGGTTGTTGTGGCTATCGTGAGATGACGTCATGGCCACGCGCGTCATCACTATGCATCTTCCCGATACAGCGTCTGTGCGTCTGCCGCTTTGGTTTTGGTACCATTGACAATCCTTTGCTTCGATTCTCACGCCACCCAACCCTATAAATAGATGGGGGTTTCATTTTTTGGAAGTTTTCACCATCCTTTACTTTGCATGAGCATTATTCCTCTTTGATCTTCTTCCTCGATTTCTACTCTTGATCTTGCTTCTTCGAATCCATTCCCCTCTTTCTTACCCAGTTGTCATCTTCTTCTTCGTGCTTGGTGGAATACGTTTCATTGTTGAAATATGTCTCAACCCTCTCACATTCATGATGAAGTTTCCGATGCCACTCCGTTATAGGTGGCCCTTCCTCTCGGCGATAAGGATTTCATGGCTGAAGAGGATGATAGCTTCCCTACCGCGGAAGAGATAGTCCCCAAAAACCCTTTGGTTAGAAAAGATTTTACAAAGAAGCCTGCTCCTGCTCCCGCTCAGGTGCTCTCCGAGACTGGACCGCCTCATATAGCCGACCTTCGGTCCAAATATCGCATCCCTCCCCAAGTCGAAATAGTCCTGGCCGGTGGCGACATCGTGGAGGTCCATCGACTTGGGTATTGTGCCTTCTATGTCTACCCGTTCTTGATTGGTTATACTCTTCCTCTCCTTCCGCTAGCGGAGGAAATTTTCCAGGTTTACAACTTCTGCCTGGCGCAACTCTCTCCTTACTTGTATAAAGCTTTCTTGATGCTGACGAAGTACGCAAAGTTGGCTGGCTATGAGGTCGACGTTCGCCACCTGTTGCAGTTATTTTTGCCCAGTTTTTATAGAGGTACTATGATACGCCTACGGCATCGTGGGACCAGAGGGCTGGTAGTCGGAATGGAAGACAGAACGAATCGGAAGTTCTGGCATAAGTACTTCTTCATCAAGACCGAGCACTTGGCGGCGGACCCGACTGGATTTCTCGAGCAGTGGAATCATAATCGCAAGTGTCTCTATCATATGCTCGTTATCCTCTTTCATCTTTTCATTTTCAGATCACTTGCGGTTTCCTTGTTTTTTAGCTGAGAGGCGCGCACCTTCTCCTGTCTTTAACATCAAAGATTGGGTGGCTCGCGTGTTTCCTCACATGGTGGGGATTCGTGATTGGGCATCTTTTCACAAGAGTTTTGGACCCAAGGTCCTGTCTAGTAAGTGTTACTTTTGCTTCAGCTTACTGTTGTTTACCATTGCTCGTTGATGCGACCTTCTTTTGGTGCTAGGTCAACGAATTTCTAAGAAGAAGGCTCCAGTGCCGGCAGTTCGCCAAGCTATCGCATCGGTTTGGATGCAATTCTCTTAAGCCGAGTCCATTCGTGAAGGTCGTACTCAAGCTCCGTCAACGAGGGATTCCGCCTCTCAGATTGTTGCGGTACGAGATGATGTTCTAAACGTCAATACCACACAAGGGGGGGGGGGGGTGATTTGTGTGGTACCCAATTTTCGCTTTAGAAGAACCTGATTCTTCTAGGTGTACTTACTACTACTGTTTGCGGAATTAAGAGTGCATAAAATAAAGAACACATAGATTTTTACGTGGAAAACACCTGGCTCAAAAGGTGAAAAAACCACGACCTACAACTCAGTAGGATTTTCCCAAACTTCCACTAAAATCACTGAGCCAAAACAGCATTTACAAAACTCTTGTAAACCTAAGGATTAAACTCTAATCCCAGTGTGGCACACAGCCTCAACTGTTGCGACACCTTCAAGTTAGCCTGTAACTTGAATACTCAAAGTACCTATTACAATTGCTTCTACAAAAGCTGGAAAGGTACAACTTTAAACCACCTACTACAATTGAACTAGAATAAGAATAAACACAATGGAATTGGTTCTTCTATCTTGTCCAAGTAGCTTCAGGAATGCACACTTGAATTTCACATAAATTGCTTGCAAAATTGCCTCGCTCTTTTTGCTCTCAATTTAGTTTCACTTCTGCGTTTGTGCAATACCTGTAAAAGAGAACAATTACTGTTATTTAATGAGTTGGTAATCAGAGTTTGATTGAGACTCAATTGCTGATCTTCCATCGAAGTTGAGTCCTTGAGCAATACAAACTCCAACCTCTATCCTTTATCCGGATTGTGTCCTCTTCCCATGAGGATACTTTCGTTCCTCATCCAATATGCAACCTTTTCGATCAGTTTAGGAGATATTGTTGCTTTATCCTTGAGACTTATCTCCTTCACGTGCATCTCACATGTATAGGTTGATAAACACTGCGTCTCACATGATGGACCTGTTCCATGACTGAGTGCATTTGTCATTCTTCAAAACTTCACCTGAACTTAGACCAACAAATTCCCCCTTTTTGATGATGACAAACTCTATGCTTTTACTGGTCAGAGAACCTGTGGAACTCAGCTTAATCATCAACACTTTAACTTAGAAATTTTAACTTATCATCAAGGACCAGGTTTAATCAGGTTATAAATATCACATTATTCAGAATAACAAGTAAAGCACAATATCTCTTCCCCCCTTTTTGGCATCATCGAAAAGTTGCAAATATTGTGAGTCCCAAATGTTAATAATTACTCATGGCCACTGTGGCAACTACAAGTGAAAACATGGTTCAATTAATCAATAACCAACAAACAAAATTAACTATTAAGATCAGAATCTTCATAGAACAAGAGAAAAAGTAAATTGTCATTGATTAGGATATGTTTCCACAAAAAGAAAGAAAAACTTCCAAACATGAGCAACAAAAACAGAAAAATCCCGAATCTGGGTCACTGGGGGTTCTAGGTAGGTTTAAAAACAAGAACTAGAGGACCTAAGGCTTTGAGGAACTAGAAAGTTGGGTTTGAAGAAGGTTGAGCATATTTTGAAGCATTCCTTCACTTTTCTCCTTTTCTTTTGCTAGCTCAGCTCGAAGGCCATCTCTTTCAGCTTCCAAATCAGCAACGCGAGCCTGAAGCCTAGCAATTTCAGCATCCTTAGTTCCACACTCTTGAACCAAAGCCCTAACCTTGCTATTCACTGGTGTCTTCAGAGATGAACCAGGTTCAACTGGGGTGGCATTGACAGGATAGTCACAAGCCAATAAAGTCCTAACACCAAAATGCTCCTTGATTGATGCCATCTCCCATTTCTTCAAAGGCACCCTAAGCCTGTCCAGCACAGTAGTCAGTATGAACCCATAGGGAGTTGCATGTGCCTTGGATCCATTAATGACCCTGTCCAGTAGTTTGACAATAAAAGCAGGCCAATTTATCTGCTTTCCACTCTCAAGGCATTCCATAAGCACCAGGTCCATATAGTTGGCAGTATGCCTCCTCTCCTGTCTAGGCAGCAGGCATTTATTAACAAATTCAAACAACACCTTGTGCTCAGGTCTCATCTCACTCTTCTGAACAAATCTGGCTTCAGGTACATCTTCAGCATTTGCAGCTTCACAAAAGTTCCTAGTGATTTGGAGAGCAATGGGGAGAGATTCCAGACATGGCCACCTTTGCCTTGTGTAATCATCATACCCTTCACTTGGTATGTCCAGAATCTCACCCAGCTTGATTGTGTCAAACTCCACTTTTACACCCTTCACCAGGCTGGAGACTACTCCATTTTTCACAGTGGCATTGGCCATAAACTCTATCAACTCATTTCTAGCCAGCCTTCTATCCATCTCAAGAACCATGTCCTTCCACCCTTGTGTAGTAAGAGCATCCATCAATCTTCTCATGCCTGGCTCATCCAGATCTTTCAACAACCTTCCTTTCAAAATTTTCCTTCTGCCAAAGATGGCAAACCTATCTTGATCTTTCTCAGATTCCTCTTCTTCTTCACCACTCCACTCTTCATCTTCTTCAACAATTTTCTTTTGTTTTCCCTTCACAGCAGACCTAGTTCTTTTGGCTAAAGAGGATTCAGCAGGTACAGGTACAGAGGAAGACTTCTTGGAAGAAGTCTTGGATCTTTTGGTTTGGGAGTAGGAACCTCCTCAGTTGTTCCTCTTTCTTGATGGACCAGGTCCATCTCCTCTTCTTCTTCTTCTGCAATCTCAACACTCTCTACAACCTTAGCCTTTCCTTTTTCCCTCCTTTTCTTCCTGCTCTCTTCAAGAGCTTTCTGCAATTTTGCTTCACTTTGCTTTACCCTACTCCTAGTAGCTCTTCCCTTAGGTACTGTAGGTACACTAGATTTTGAAGATGACACTTTACTTTTCTTTGTTGGCTTGGAAGCAGTTGGAGCCTTTTGTGTGGAAGCCTTGCGCTTCTTTGGATCATAACTGGCCCCAACCTTCTTCAGCATATCTGCCAGAGTTTCTTCCCTAGATGCACCAGTTTCATCTTGATGCTTGCTTAAATTCACTAGCCCTTCAGCCGCCTCTCCAGAACTATTTCCCCCTGAGTTGTTACCACCTTCTTCAATACCTCCACAAATAGCCAATACTTTTTCTTTCTTATTTCCCCTCACATTACTACTGACTCCCTCTCTCTCTTTTTCTTTCTTTTTACCTCCTCTTCTACTAGAGTCAGCCCCCTGTACATCTTTAACAGGACCAACCAAGACAAATCTATTTTCAACCTTTTCAACCACATCAGAGAATACCAAACAAGTATTTACCTCACTAGGGTTTTCTTGAACATTTTCAGTGTCTGAAGACCCATGTTCTTCACCTTCGCTGGCAGAAATAAAATCATCAGACTCAGAGCTTGAGTCAGATTTTTGAGCATGACTTTCCTTCCTCTGGCTAGCCTTCAATTTCTCACTTAGAGCTTTCCTTAAAGCTCCAGAAGCTACAGTTTTTCTAGCTATCATTTTCTGCCTACGAAACCTAGGTTTTGGGTTTTCAATAGGAGGAGTAGATGAGGATGTGTTCGAGGGAGATGCTGGTGGGGGTGTGCCAGGATTATCTTGGGGGTTAGACATGGTGGATTGTTTCTTGAAAAATTTGGGAATTTTGGAGAGAAGAAGGGTGATCAGAACTTGAGAAGAGTTTTGACGGTTATGGACTAAAGAAGAAAAGGTGTGGTGTATTTAAAGATGATTAGAAGTCATTGCAGTAACGGCAGCCTTTTTGCAGGAGTCAATTAGAGGTCTAATCACTTTAGAATTCCGGTCTCCTAGTGATTAATAAGCGACGCTAGATTTTAGGCAAAAATCCCGTTTTATTTAGAGTTCTAGGAGAATGAAACTGGTGCAATGCTCAACGGATAGAATTTCTGGGAGTTTGATGAATGTAGGACTTCTGCTCATGATTGAAAAATTAATCTTTCTAATTGTGCAACGTATAGAAAACATACCTGAACTTTCTCATAAGCATATACTGATGAACCAGGTTCTTCAAGTAGAACTCTCTTGAACATGCTTCAAATATCATAATAGAAAAAACTTTGTAAGAGATAAGTGAGTCATATACACACATGTCACAGGAGTATACTGATTAAAGTATGAAACTGAGTAAGAATATATCTAGATATTTACACAATAGTTAGAACTCCTAACCAAATATTTCTTTTCATTTTTTTTTCATTGTGCATTCTGAACTGGACCTATTAGGTGATCTTAATCATCCCTAATTCCAACCTGTTCCTCTCAAAGTTTTCTCTACTTAGTGCTTTAGTAAAGATGTCAGCTATTTGTTTATCAGTGGCACAGAATTCTATTGAAATCAATCCTTTCTCATAGTTATCTCTTAAGAAGTGGTGTCTAACATCTATGTGCTTAGTCCTCTTATGATGAACAGGGTTCTTTGTCATACTTATAGCACTAGTGTTATCACAAAATATTGGAATACATCCCACTTCAATTCCAAAGTCTACCAGCTGTTGTTGGATCCATAGTAATTGAGCACAACAAGAAGCGGCAGCAGCATACTCAGCTTCAACAGTAGATAGGGCCACAGAGTTTTGCTTTTTGGTAGCCCATGACACAAGACATGAACCAAGGAAGTGTGCCATACTTGAGGTGCTCTTCCTATCCACTAGGAAACCTGCATAATCAGCATCAGCATATCCTACTAGATCAAAATTACTACCTTTAGGATACCAAAGGCACAAATCAGTGGTTCCTTTTAGATATCTCAGTATCCTCTTGACAACAGTCAAGTGAGACTCTTTTGGATTTGCCTGAAAATGAGCACAACGTCCTACACAAAAAACAATGTCCGGTCTGCTAGTAGTGAGATACAAGAGTGAACCAATCATACCCCTATACAACTTTTGATCAACTGATGAACCAGTTTCATCAACATCTAATTTAGTGGCAGTTGCAATAGGTGTGTCTATTTCTTTAGATTCCTCCATTTTAAACTTTTTGATTAGCTTTTTTGTGTACTTCTGCTGGTGGATCATGGTTCCATTTGGACTTTGTTTGATCTGTAAGCCTAAGAAGAAATTAAGGTCACCCATCATGCTCATTTCAAACTCACTCCCCATTAATTTTGCAAAGTCCCTACTTAGCTTGTCAGTGGTGGCCCCAAAAATTATGTCATCAACATAAATTTGCACAATAAGGAGATCCTTACCTTTTTCCCTTAAGAATAAGGTACTATCTATTTTACCTCTCTTGTAACCATGCTCCAGCAGGAATTTTGACAGTCGTTCATTCCATGCTCTCGGAGCCTGCTTGAGTCCATAGAGAGCCTTGTCCACCTTGTTGATCGCTGCCGACTTAACACTACACTGAGGTAGGAAGAGCGGGTCGCAATAGCTTTTACTCGATAGTGGATCGGGATCGAATTTCCACAGGGAGCTAGTGAGGGAGTTGTATTATCTGTTTAATCTAGAATTGCGGTTGTGCTTCTAATATCACTTCTAACATCTTTGGTTTTGATTTTTATATCTACTATTATAAGACTAATGTTTGAAGCTAAATTATGCTACGGAGATATTGCTAAGTTGTAATTAATATAGAGAAAGGCACTAGGGTCGTGGCATTGCCTAGGTGGCTAACTAACGGGTAAATGCTACTAAGGGTAAATTGACATATTTGGGGCTTATGCTATAACCGTTGCTCAACTGTACCCACTCTCACACCTCTCGGTAGAGAGAGTGATTTTGCCCAATTGACTCTCTCGAGACCAATTGGGTAGGCCAATTAGACCAAGCAACTAGGGTTCAAGTAGGGTAATTACTCTCTCGAGGTTTAACCCATTAATTGGGACTACCATTTCTCATGGGTCCATCCTAATTCCTTGTTGGGTCAATTTTGGGGTCATAGACTCTCTTTCTCAAGAAGAGTTAAACCCACCAAGCTAGAATCAGTGTTTGCAACCACCAATCCTTAATTAAAACCTAAAATTAACCCAAATAGCAAACACCCAATATCAATCTATCCTTAGATGGCAACACCCATCAATTACCCACACTAGGGTTGAGCCACAACCCTAGCTAGTGACTTTAGCCACTCATGCTAGATGCCAAAATTACAGAAATAGATGAAGAAGCAAACATATTAATTTATTACTAAGGAAGAAATACAATATTGAAGGTCAAAAATGCCAAAAATGGCTAAACCCAGTGTTCTCACGAGCTCAGCAGCTTCAGAAAAACAAAACTTAACCTAAAAAATGGAAAAAGGATCTATTTATAGTGGCTTGAAAAACTGGACAAAAATACCCCTGCGGGGTCAGCGCGGCCGCGTTGGCTCTTGAACTCTTGAAATTTAACTCTCTGAAGTTGAGGGACGTGGACCGCGCGAAAGTGTAGCGCGGCCGCAGGAGCTCTGGCGTGGACCGCGTAAGTGTGACCGTGGCCGCGTGTCTTGCTCTGGTCCCAACTGGCATCTCTCTGAATCTCTTCACGCGGGCCGCATGAAAAAGTGGCGCGGCTGCGTGAGCTGAACGCGGGCCGCATAAATCCAACCGCGGCCGCGTTGTGAGAGCGCTGAATATGCACTTCTCTGAATCTCCTAGTGCGGCCGCGGGCACTTTTGTGCGGTCCGCGCTAGGCTCTTTTTTCCATCACTTTACTTGGCCTTTGATAATTGCGCAGGTTTCACTCCGTTTTGAGCCGATCTTTGACATTTCAGTCACTTTGTCGCTCAACCTGCAATCAAGCACAACCTGTGAGCACTTTGGGATTATTTTGTATCAAATTATACTCAAAGGATAGGCAAGTAGGGGCATAAAACACGTTAAAATCCTACTTATCACTTGTACACATGCTCAGGATATTCCTTACTCTCAAACTTGGAGGTTGTTTCACAAATACTTCTTCCTTTAGATAGCCATTTAGGAAGGCACTTTTGACATCCATCTGATGAAGAGTAAATTCCATATGTGTTGCAAAGGCTATGAGAAGTCTGATTGCCTCTAGTCTTGCAACTGGAGCAAAAGTCTCATCATAGTCTATGCCATCCTCCTGGCTGTAACCTTGGACCACCAATCGTGCCTTTTTCCTTGTAACTGTTCCATCTTCATCAAGTTTGATACTGAAGACCCATTTTGTACCAACCGCCAATCTTGCCTTGTTCCTTGTAAGCTCATCCTGCGTTGCATTCACCCAATCTGCATCCTGCAAAGCCTCAACAACATTTTTAGGTTCAATGATAGATAGAAAAGCATCAAAAGCACACATATTTTTTAATTGTGATCTGATTTTAACTCCAGATGTCGAATCAATGATAATGTTCTCAATGGGATGAGAACTTTGATACTTGTGAGGTTTCACAACCAACTGGCTTATGGTAGATGTTTCTGCCATTTGCTGAGGAACAGGATCATGAACAGGTTCCTTCAAGGAGTTTATTTCAATTCCTTTTTGATTTCTTCCCCCTGTCAGGTTGCCCTGTATGGAAGAACCTGTTCCATCACCTGTTCCTTCTGTTGGTGTCACTTTGACCTGAGCTGATGCTTCAGTCAAGTCTTTCACCAATCCAATGGCTTCATCTTCATGTTCCTGTCTCTCAGAAAGAATGTTAGTTTCATCAAATACTACATGCACACTTTCTTCTACACACAAAGTTCTTTTATTAAACACTTTATATGTTTTGCTATGTGAAGAATATCCCAAGAATACTCCCTCATCACTTCTGGGATCAAATTTTCCTAGGGAGTCTTTTCCATTATTGTGCACATAGCACTTACAACCAAATGCCCTAAGATGGGATATGTTTGGTTTTCTCCCTTTAAGTAACTCATAGGGAGTCTTCTCTACCAGAGGTCTGGTCATGCATCTATTTATTATGTAACATGCAGTGTTTACAGCCTCTGCCCAGAAGTTATGAGGTAATTTACTAGAAAATAGCATGGTTCTAGCCATATCCTCAAGAGTTCTATTCTTTCTTTCAACTACTCTATTTTGCTGAGGGGTCCTAGGGGCAGAGAAATTATGATCAATACCATTTTCATCACAGAACTCAGCAAACTTTGAATTTTCAAATTCAGTTCCATGATCAGACCTAATGGAGGCAAGTTGATTTCCTAATTGTTTCTGAGTTTTTCTAACAAATGCAGAAAACATGTCAAATGTTTCATCTTTAGAGGTTAGAAATAGAACCCAGGTAAATCTAGAATAATCATCAACTAGCACCATTACATATTTCTTTCCACCTCTGCTCATGGTTCTCATTGGACCACATAGATCCATATGGATCAGTTCCAACGACTTGGTTGTACTTACCATTTTCTTGCTTTTGAAGGATGACCTTACCTGCTTCCCCCTTGCACATGCCTCACAAACTTTGTCTTCCTTGAACTTGATATTAGGTAACCCTATCACCAAGTCTTTAGAGACTAATTTGTTAAGCTGATTTAGACTTGCATGACCAAGTCTGTTGTGCCACAGGAGGGGATCATTAACCAACACACTTAAACAAGTGAGTTCATTTTCTGAAAGAGTGGAAAAATCTACAATGTAAATATTGTTAACTCTTTTTCCCTGCAAAACAATCTTGTCAGTGGTAAGGTTAATCACAAAGCATTTGGTGGAGGTAAAAGCCACAAGGTTACCTCTGTCACACAATTGTGACACTCTTATTAGGCTATATTTCAAGCCATCTATCAGGTAGACATTCTCTATGGAATGAGAATCTGTTTTGCCTACCTTTCCAACCCCAATGATCTCACCTTTCTTTCCATTACCAAAGGAGACATTACCTCCTTTTAAGTCCTCAAGTGAAAGGAACTGGTCCTTGTCCCCAGTCATATGTTTTGAGCAGCCACTATCCATATACCATATTTGGCTCCTCCCTTTCACTTGGACCTGCAAAAGGAAATCAGGGGTTAGTCTTAGGAACCCAAACTAGTTTGGGTCCCTTTCTATAAGCAAAAGGGTGAATCAAATTCCTTCTTGCCCATCCAGGCAGCTTACCTTTTTCTTGAACAAAGGCTTTGTTCTTTTGACTGGCCTTTACTTTTGCATTACATTCATTTTTGTAATGACCAATCTTGCCACAGTGTGTGCATATTTTGTTTTCAGGAAGTGTGAGGTACTTTCTTTTAGGGATCCCATTTTGGAGCTTGAGTCCCATAGCCAAGTCCTCTTTTGTTGCTACTGTGATGCTCTTGCAGCCAGGAGAGTGCATCAGAAGCCTTGTTCCACTTGCAAGTTCTGTCTAGTTCATGTTTCACCTTTCCTAGATCTTCCTTTAAGACTTTGATGAATTCATCTTTCTTATACAATTCATCTTTCATTTTTTCCAAATTTTCTTCTAGAGTGAGATATGCGTGATCAGCTTTCTTCTTTCCTGTTCCTAGTTTCAGTTTTAAGTTTTCAGACCTAAGTTCTAGGACACTGTTGTCAAGTTCAAGAACCTGGTTCTTCAACTCAACATTTTTGTTATCACTCTCATTTGCTCTAGACTCTAGACTTTTGCATTTTGCTTTTAGGATCACACATTCCCTAGACAGAACTTCCTTCTCATTGTTAATTATTTCAGACTCATCAATGAAGTCTAGTAATAGTTCAGCCAACCTTTCTGTAGACAAGAATTTAATCTTGTCTTTGAGATGAAGAATACTTACCTCTTGTTCATCATCTGATTCTCCGATGGCCATCAGTACTTGCTCTTCTTCAGCTTCATCTTCTGAGTCTTCATCTGAGGTTTCTCCCCAAGCAGCAACCATAGCCTTAGTTGAACCTTTGTTTCTTTTTGGTTGAACCTATTCCTTCTTCCTGTTCCTTCGTTTAGCTCTTTCTTTCTTCCACTCAATTTCCCATTGAGGGCAGTTCTTGATCATGTGATTAGTCTTACCACACTTGTAACAACCCTCATTGGTCTGTTTCTCAGGAGCTCTTGTCTTGTTGAAGGTTGTACCTCTTGAAGAACCCTTTCCTCTCATCAGGTACTTTTTGAAATCTCTAGTGATCATAGCCATCTCATCATCTTCCAGATCTGAACCTTCAGCAATTCTGAGAGCTAAGCTTCTCTCCTTCTTGGGGGTATCCATCTTCATGGTTTGCCTTCTCATTTCATAAGCAGTCAGATTTTCAATCAGTTCATCCAGTCTGAGAGTAGCAATATTCTTGGATTCCTGAATAGCAGTGATTTTGCTTTCCTATGTGACTGGCAGAACCCTTGTCAGAATTTTCTCAACCTTGTCTTCTTCAAGAATAACCCTTCCAAGAGACTTAGTTCATTTGTCAGTGTAGTGAACCTAGTATACATTTCCTGGATAGTTTCTCCTTCCTTTATAGTAAAATTCTCATATTGAGAATACAGCAGTGTTCCTCTTGATCTTTTCACTTGAAGTATTCCTTCATGGGCCACTTGCAAGGTGTCCCATTCTCCTTAGCAGTAGTACATCTTTGGATCCTACTGTACTCATCTGGACCTAGTCCACACACAATCCATTTCTTGGCCTTAGCATTTTTCTCCCACTTCCTCAGGTCTTCAACAGTGCAGTCAGTCCTTGTCTTTGGCACATCAACTCCTTCAGCATTCTTCTTTGTGGTTGCTAGGGGACCATCAGTGACTATGTCCCAGACTTCATAGTCTTCCCCTATGATGTGATCTCTCATCCTGTTCTTCCACCAAGAATAGTACTGACCACTGAAAAGTGGAGGCCTAGCAGTGGATTGCCCTTCCCAGTATCCAGGTGGTGCACTCATGTTGATCTTCTCCTAAGGTGTTAGCCTCTTCAAGGATAACCTGCTCTTATACCAATTGATGTTCTAAACGTCAATACCACACAAGAGGCGGGGGGGGGGGGGGTGATTTGTGTGGTACCCAATTTTCGCTCTAGAAGAACCTGGTTCTTCTAGGTGTACTTACTACTACTGTTTGCGGAATTAAGAGTGCATAAAATAAAGAACACAGAGATTTTTACGTGGAAAACACCTGGCTCAAAAGGTGAAAAAAACCACGACCTACTACTCAGTAGGATTTTCCCAAACTTCCACTAAAATCACTGAGCCAAAACAGCATTTACAAAACTCTTGTAAACCTAAGGATTAAACTCTAATCCCAGTGTGGCACACAACCTCAACTGTTGCGACACCTTCAAGTTAGCCTGTAACTTGAATACTCAAAGTACCTATTACAACTGCTTCTACAAAAGCTGGAAAGGTACAACTTTAAACCACCTACTACAATTGAACTAGAATAAGAATAAACACAATGGAATTGGTTCGTCTATCTTGTCCATGTAGCTTCAGGAATGCACACTTGAATTTCACATAAATTGCTTGCAAAATTGCCTCGCTCTTTTTGCTCTCAATTTAGTTTCACTTCTGCGTTTGTGCAATACCTGTAAAGGAGAACAATTATTGTTATTTAATGAGTTAGTAATCAGAGTTTGATTGAGACTCAATTGCTGATCTTCCATCGAAGTTGAGTCCTTGAGCAATACAAACTACAACCCTATCCTTTATCCGGATTGTGTCCTCTTCCCATGAGGATACTTTCGTTCCTCATCCAATATGCAACCTTTTCGATCAGTTCGGGAGATATTGTTTCTTTATCCTTGAGACTTATCTCTTTCACGTGAATCTCACATGTATAGATTTATAAACACCGTGTCTCACATGATGGACCTGTTGCATGACTGAGTGCATTTTTCATTCTTCAAAACTTCACCTGAGCTTAGACCAACACGAGATGAGATCTCTTCCCAGCCCATCTATCATCTTGTAGACGAGTCATCTAATAAAGTGGAGTCGCCATTGAGAAAAAGGCGAAGAATGGAGCTCGGGAAGGCCGTCATCGCTAATATTGAGCCGGAGAAACTCATTGCTTCAGAAGCGGCGTCTGCACTTGCACTAGACGTAGGGGCCTTTTTTACGGCGGATGTCGTTATGGATAGAAGGCCCTCTGGGGCTAGGGGGGAGTGTCACGCCCCAAAATCCAAGGAGCGCGACCGGCGCTCAACCGAGTAAACCCGACTGAGCAAGCCTGGCAGGTTTCATACATACTACCCAACCCAACTCATAATTAAATAAGGGATAGACTCCATTAATCAAATTCTATCAACATATAATTAACGATTTCCATCTCATTATCATTAGCAACTTCATTTCGCCACTTTAAGGGTATTACAAGTTACATACATCATTGCCAAACATCAATATTTCTACTTTTAATTTCCAATACCCGACACTACCCACAACCTGTCTGCGGAGCCTCTAAATATAACTGAAGAATAATACAGAAATGCCGGCAACAAGGCTCCGGCTATACCTTACACGAATACAAAAAAATAAGACTCCGGGAAGAACAGCCGCATAAGCCACGCAGGGCCCCGAGGGGAAATGGGCTCACCAATACAGCTGACGGAAAGTGGAGGGGGTGCTACTGCCGGTGGACTGGAGTGCCTGCTATAGAACCACCTACAATCATAACACGAATGTAGCGCCCCCGACAAAAGGGAGGTCAGTACATTTGAATTGTACTGGTATGTATACTAAACACCATTTTACTAGAAAGAACTATCAAACAGATACAAGCAAATAATATGGGCAAATCAAAGAAGCAATTCATATAATCTTTCATACAATTTCCACCACATTGATTAGGGCATTTCTGTCACGTGTTCACCACTGTTCTCATTACCACCGCCATCTCGAGCGGAGTCCGATCACGACCCGACCGGCTAGGTCACCTCATTGGAGGAATTACTCTCAATCAATATTTCATTTCCTTTATCCGGAATCCAATATCAGCACATTACCACCATGTGTGCGGCATGGTGTCCGATCACGACCCGATCGGCTAGGTCACCTCATTAGAGGCATTACTCCATTCTCATTAGTCAACACTTCAAATCTTTATCCCACACAGATCATAACAATTCCTGGGGCACTCATGGCCACCATCATCACATCGTTTCCCTTTTTTAATATTCATTTTACAAGTTGTAAACATAGACACATATATCAAGGATAATTCAAATTGCAATCACAGGTAAATGAGCACACAGCTAGCATGAATAATTCTTTGTTTCAATGTTGGCTTATAGCCCAAGTATTTCAACACGTAACTGTACTTTTCATCATTATCTAATTGTCAAGATTGGAACATTATTCACATTGAGGCACATCCTTCATGAATATGTATAGATAATTGCAAATCAATTAATGCGTAATAACAAGCAATATGCTAACCAATTCAACTCTTACCATGCTTTCATAAATGACAGCGGAGCTCAATTTCTAATAAAAAGGGGGTTTTAGCCATACATACCTTTCTTGAGCTTTCCCTTAATTACTACGATATTCCGGAAATTCTAGCAACTTCAATCTATTTTGGGGCATAGCAAAATTGAACACAAATTAGGAAGATATTCATAATTCTAGCTCATTTGAGCATTTTATCAAATACTAGTTGAGTATCTTGATTTCAAATCCCCTTTTCAAGATTTTCTTCATTCCCTAACCCAATCTTTACTTATTTATGTTAAACGATCTTCCCATAAACCTAAGTTGTACATGCATGTATACATAATAGCATTACACCCAATAATCATACCTCAATACCCCATCTTATACTCCAAACTCAAAATTAAAAACCTAGGGTATAGAATCTTACTCTTAGATGAAGAACTTGTGATTGGTCTTTGATTTTTGAAGATTGATGCAAGGTTTGGATGATTAAATGTTGGTTCTCTTCTCTCTCTAAATACTCTCTACCTCTCTCTAAAATCAGTAGAGAATGACCCCAAAATCGAACTCTAAAAGCCTATATATAAAATGGGGTACGGGTTAGTAA
>NW_017676764.1:0-26015 GCF_001879085.1 Nicotiana attenuata
AGTACCCGGGTAACCACGGAATCTTCACACTTCACCGCATGGTAAAGGGCTCTGTTATGCTCGGTACCCTCCATGGGCAATTCATCATCAGAAAAAGTGACTCTATTCACCTCAAAAATCTTGTTTGCTATCTTTTCCAGATGGTTTACAGAGATCTTGTCCAGAATGTGGGCCTCATTCAAGATTTTCATCAATGTCCGGCGGTGCTCGTCCGAATGGATTAACAATGAGAGCAACGAAATCTGGGCAGGGGTCTTCCTCAACTGCTCTACAATAGAATAGTCCTGCATTTTCATCTTCCTCAAGAACTCCTCTGCCTCTTCTTCGGTCATAGCTTTCTTCACTAACACTGGGTTATCTTTGGCGGTTTTGGCTTTTCTTAGCTCCTCAAGGGCAAAGCATCTCCCCGAGCGGGTCAAACCATGGGTCTCACAGACATCTTCTTTAACCTCTTTCCCTTTGTAAAGCACTGTCATTCGGCCATAATTCCAAGGGACGGCCTTGCTGTTGACTATTGGTAGCTGAGTCACTGGTTTGATAATAACAGGCTCTGTGCGAGCACCTTCCACAACTACAACGGGCTTGTTGGCTGCCCCTAGCACTACCACTTTTGCTTTTTCTTGTTTCACTGCAACCTTGCTCGAAGACTCCTTCTGAACCAACACAACTGGTTTACTATCTATCTCTTTCAACTTGATCACCCACTTCCCACTAGTTGACTTCTCACTTGGCCTGACTTCACTGGACCTGATCATCATCACAGTCTGTGAGGGCTTTTTAGGCTCTCCTCCCTTTTGCACTATCTCAATCATATTGGTCTCATGATGGGCCGGGAGCGGATTCTGGTTAATGTTGGGCATTTTCGGTGCTTGAACCTCGATATCAATGAGCTCTTTAATAGCTGTTTTCAATTTCTAGAATTTCTCTATGTCATGCCGCGGGGCCCCTGAACAATATTCACAACTCACCGAGTGGTCAAGATTTCTCGGAGGGGGGGGGGTTAGGCAGCTTAGGCTCAATTGGATTCAACATACCCAACTGTCTCAACCTGTGGAATAGACTAGTATATGATTCTCCCAGTGGAGTGAAAGTCTTCTGTTTCTGCGACCTCTCATTCTTGAAGGTTTGATTTGGTCGGAAACCTATTCAAGAGGAATTTCTGTAGGCTCTTGGGGGTGGACAGGTATTTTGGGGAGTTGGGTAAGTATTCTGTGGGGTTGACGCACGCCATTGTGCGTGGGCTGGGGGTTGAGTGTATGTCTGAGCATAATGGACATAGAAGTGGGGATCTGGAGGTGGGTAGTAGTGTTGTGGTGGGCTATATGGAGTGTGAGGGTAAGTTTGGGGGTGGGGTCGAGGCTGGTTATAGTAAGGTGATGGGTCCCTGGACCAAGCTCTTGACTCAATTAGTGCAACATCCTCTTTCTTCTTCTTTCCCAATAGTCCTTCAGTGCCGCTTTGAATAGCCTGGGTGGTCGCCTTGATTGCTGAATAACTCATGATTTTGTTGGACTTGAGTCCTTCTTCTACCATGCTTCCCATTTTCACCACTTCATTGAAGGATTTCCCTACTGCTGACACCAAGTGACCGAAATAAGTGGGCTCTAAGGCCTGCAAGAAGTAATCAACCATTTCACTCTCTTTCATCGGAGGGTCAACCCTCGCTTCTTTCTCTCTCCAACGGAAGTCGTATTCTCTGAAGCTCTCCCCTAGCTTCTTCTCAATCTTGGTCAACGACAGACGGTCTGGGACAATTTCAAGATTGTACTGAAAATGGCAGGCAAATGCTTGGGCCAGATCGTCCCAAGTGTACCTCCGACCATGATCTTGCCGGGTGTACCATTCCAAAGCTGAGCCACTTAAACTTTGACTGAAGTATGCCATCAGTAATTCATCTCTCCCACCTGCTCCTCTCATCTTGCTACAAAAACCTCTCAAGTGTGCCACTGGATCACCATGCCCATCATATAAATCAAACTTGGGCAACTTGAACCCTGCTGGTAATTGGACATCTGGGAACAGACACAGGTCCTTATATGCCACGCTTACTTGTCCACCGAGCCCCTGCATATTCCTGAAGGATTGCTCTAAGCTCTTGACTTTCCTAATCATCTCCTCCTGCTCGGGATTCTTAGGAGGCTTCTCAGTTTCTGCCGAGAGATCAAAATGAGGAGTGTAAGAACATGGTTCTGGCGCTTTAAAGGTAGGTTCTGGGGGATAATAGTGGTTGTCCTGAGTCTGGAACAGAGGCTCACTGGAAGATCTATGTAATGCAGCGGGTGGGGATGCCACAAAAACAGGAGTGATTGGTGGAGGAGGGTATGGGACTTGTTTGGGTGGTAGAGGTGGTGGTGTTTGGGAGGTACTGCCATAGCATTGTTGGTAGGTGGGAAAGGCCGGGGATGAATTCACAGTAGGAGGGTCCTGAGGTTGAGCCAATGGTGGGATATAAGCAGGTTTGGCGGGATAAGCCGGTGGTGGATGCCCCTTATCCCAGGCCTAGTACATTTCAGCCATTTGCTGCTTCAGCTTATACATCTCTTCTTTCATCGCATTAACATCCATTTCTTCCACCTCTTTTGACGGGTCAACAATACTCGCCTCTAGTTCTTGGTTGGCCATGTTCAGCTTATCTTTTGACCGGGTGTTGTAGGAGTGAGGTACCAGAAAGCCAATCAACTAACCACCTGCCTGGACTCAATACATCAACAATAACTTTGTTAGCGGTGAGGGCTTTAACAGATTGGTAACCGCACATTTGGGGAATGAATGCACCTAAGCAGTTAACCGTTTCTATTATGCATTTGTTCGGCTGCTTGCGTCATCCCGGCTTTCCCTACTTCTTTCTTTTTCATTTCTCTTTTTCTTGCCTTTGCTTTCTCTCTGTTTTTGTTCTCTCATCCCACCCTCTTATTTTGCCATTGTTTTCTTCTCTCAGTTTCTTATTTTCTCTCTTTTCTTTCATTTTCTCTCTTGTTTTCCTCTCTTTGTTTTTCCCCTCTTGTTCTTCCTCTCTCTTGTTTTCTCTTGTTTCCTTTTTTATTATTATTTTTTTTATTTTATTTGATTACGGTCGAATCCTATGGAGATTACCTACGTATCATGACCCCGCATGAATCAGACCAAGCGTAGTTCTTGGAGATGTAAATAAATAACAAAAATATTTTTGGGACTTTCAATTTTCATAAAACAAAACAAATACTTTGATTACAATGACTCAAAACTCACAGACTTAAAAGAAACTAATAAGTTTTAAAAAGATGGAAACCCCAATTCAAAAGGACCTAACAGACTCCAAAACAACTTAACAGACTCAAAACAGACTGGAACCGCAAGAAAGTACAGACTCAAGCAAAGATCACGAATGCATTAAAGCCTTGAAAACTCCTGGAGCCCTCGGGATATTGTTTGGTTCTGCCACGGGCCTATCTACAAGATCCCCTTGGAGCCTTTCCAAATCACCCATTATCTGCTGGACAAATGTCATGACTGCTGCAAAGAAAGTGGTGCGGGTCATTTCCTCACATGCTTGGCATTTTACCACGATGTAATCTGCAATGGCCCTGATCCTCTCTCGGATCCTACCCCTCTCTTGCAATAAATGCCCAATTTGCCGGGCTCTAGATTCTAAAGTTTGTTCGGCTGCATGGCTCTGTTCTTGAAGTTGTCGCAGATCCCCTTCCAACCGTGCTATCAAGGCATAACAATGCTCCCTTTCGGCCTTGAAATCTCTTTCCTGCTTAGCCATTTCATTTTCAAGGATCTTGACCTTTTTCTTCATACTCACCATCCTCTTGTCGTATTTCTCCTTCAGTTGGCGGATGAGACTGGCTCGTTCCCCTGCATCCTTAGCTAACTTAGCTCGGGCGTTTGCTAGCTCCACTTCAGTCTTTTGCAAGTCATCCTCGAAATCACGTGCCTTCTGGGTAAGATTGTAGATGAGCTATTCGTCTTTTCTACTCCTGCCCTGGTTTTCAATTACTATTTTCATCTTCCGAATTTGAGCTTTGAGAGCTTCATTCTCTTGGACCAACTTTCTTCTTTCGCCTTCGTCTTCCTATGCTTGGAGATCATTGTTGAATTCCATGTTTCTCAGCTTTTGTTTTAGGGAATGAATCTCAGCTTGATATGCTCTTTCTTTTTCCCCCCATGCTAATCTTTCTTGGATTTTGTCATCAAAAGCTTGAACATGAGGTCTTTTGGCAGGCCTCTCGGGTTCGGGTTCGGGTTCCGGCTCGTTGTTCACACAAGACCTTTCCTCAAACCAAGCAGCATAGTCGGATCTACTTCCCCCTTTGCAATGTCTGGTACCTGGGTGCCATTTTTTAGATACCGGCAGCTATTCCAATCCTCTTGAACTAAAGCTTCGGGCAATGCAACTTCCGGATGCAACTCTATGACCTGAGTACTTAAATCTTCATCTTCGGGCACAATCTGATACCTTCCCAACTGTCTCAGGACCCTCTGTGGTGCATATGGCTGAATACTTCTTACACCCATTAACCTCAAGTAGCCTTTGGTAGCAGTCATGTATATGGCTTCTGTCTTCGGGAGCCATCCTATAGACCACTCAACCTGACTTGCTTTGAGAGCTTTCAAATGAGACACCCCATGCTTCAAACCCTTCTGGCACATTGTAATCCTTTACCCCTCTCTTCGTAACTGATGATGAAGTTATCTGGGCTCGAGCCATAACTCATGAATTTGGAATGATGACGAAGATGCTCGATCAACCACATTTGTAAGAGGATATTGCAACCCTCAAATAACTGAGCCCCGGCTTTGCATAAAGTCAACGCTCGATAGATATCCGCCAGTACCAATGGAGCAAGTGTATAGTCTTCCCTAGTAGTGAGGATCTGTGCGATTCTAGCCATACGAATATCAACTGTCCCTTTCTCATTTGGAAAAACCATAATTCCTAAGAATGCCACAATAAATGCAAACTGGCGATGAATCTGCCAACGACCCTTATCTTGCTTGTTGCTCAACCCCTTTTCATGCGTTTCAAAACCAGAGGAGTGCCCAAACCTGAAGTATAAGAAATGGAAAGCACAACACACATTGCTTATACTGTCTTTCTTTGTCTGTTTGCTGATATTCAAGAGTTCAAAAAACTTGTGCACCGACGGAGCCCTTGGAAATATAAGCTGTTGCTTCCTCAGATCTCGTCCAAACTCAATGTACCCGGCCATCTCCTCCAAAGTAGGGGTGATCTCAAAGTCTGAAAAGCGAAAAAAATTACGGGCGGGGTCCTAGAAAGTATCAGAGCCTTGATCAGATCGTCCCGTGGTTTAACCTCCCAAATGTCTATAAGAGCACCCAGCTGCTTTCTCACCCATTTCTGACCATCCTGATCTAAATCATTCCACCACATGCGCAAATGTACCCGAGCCTGCTCCCTGATCACTTCTGGTGGATCTTGGATAATATTCATCTGTTCCTGTAGAATGGTAGGTTAGAGTTGACTCCAATGGACCCTTTTTTGAAAACAGGTTTCTAAAAAACAAAAGACCATGATCCCTTCCTTGATATGCCAATTTTAGCCGAATGGCTATTTTTGCAAATATGGCCCCTTCCCAATTCCATACGAATTTTGAGGCCGGGGAGGGCTTATTTTATGATACTCACAACCTTGTCCATTCGTTTACGAGGATACCCCTTCGACAACTGGAGAATACTCTAAGGCTATCTCGGCAAGAACGGTTTAAAACATTGCCGAAACTGAATCGGCTTATTTTGACCAAACTTCCAAACTGCATCTATTTGACCCCCAAATTTCTTTTTTCTCTTTTTTTTTTAAAAATAAGGCCGGACCTTATGTAGGTTGCCTACGTATCCCACATCCGGTGAGAATCAGACCTGCGTAGTTCGGCCAGCTTTGATTTTGGAAATAACTAATTTTGAAAAATTTGGCAGAGTTTCGGGGTATTTTCAAATATCGGGTTTTCTTTTAGAACCAGGCTTTATTTCTTCCTTACATCACTCTTGGTCTTTTCCTCTCTTTTTCTTTTTTTTTTCTCTCTTTTTTGATTTTTTTTCTCTCTTTTTTTCTTTTCTCTTCCAGCCGGTCAGCATGCAAGCCAAAACAAATAAATGTCCACGTAGCACATAGAATGCATCAGGATGGTCTGTTATTTTGGGTACACCGGTCCTAGACGGACCCAACCCCTGTGTTGAGTCCCCTAAGTCAAAATGCACGTGATGCAAATAAGCGCTCCTACTAGGGATCCGGCGTGGAGCTGTATTTTTCTAAGTTTAAATCCTGGGGTTTTGATCTAGACATGGGGTACCCGAGCGGACAATTGGGGCCGAGGAGGGGACGACCTACTGGGAGCACTAAAGTCTGCTCGGCCTTGTAGCTTGCCCAGCCTCGCTCTATTTGGTATGATTTCTACAGAAAAAGCGGGCTACGCGAACGTATGCACCATTTTCAGAAGACTCAGATGGGGTGGCGTAAGAAGGCAATTATATATAATTCAACAATATTAAAGCGGTAAACAGATAGCATTTTAGCACAAAGGTTCATAAAAATAATATCAACAATAAATAAGCCAAGTAAAAATCATAAAACAAGCTCAAATTCTTGAACCCCGAACAAAAAATTCTAGGTTCATTGTCCCCAGCAGAGTCGCCAGAGCTGTCACACCTCCTTTTTACTACCCCCGGAGGGGTGTATATAAGGGTATTTTTTCCAACTTAAAGTGACAATCGAAACGGGATTATTTAATTAAAAATCAGAGTCGCCACTTGGGAGATTTAGTAGTGTCCCAAGTCACCGGTTAAAATCCCGAATCGAGGAAAAGGTTTGACTCTATTTATGTCTGCGAACTCAGAAATCCGGGTAAGGAATTCTGTTAACCCGGGAGAAGGTGTTAGGCATTCTCGAGTTTCGTGGTTCTAGCATGGTCGCTTTGATAATACTTGGCTTACTAAAATTATTTAATTAATGATTTTAGAACCTATGTGCATTTACTTCTTACCGCTTTTAAATAAGAAAAATTATCTTGAAACGAGTTACGCGTACGCTTACCGGCTTGTTTGGCGCATCAAAAATCATGTCACGCGAACGTGTCCACAATTAATAACGCTTTATTTTTATTAAGAAAATTTGGGCCGAAGTTGCGCGAATGCATACTCCGATTTTGTTTTTAGAAATCGTAATTATGTTACGCGAACGTATACACAATCACAATGGTGTTTTAAACGGCCTTAAAGGATTTTCTACGAATATTAATCATTTTTTACATCTAGGTTATGAAATTGATACGAGGGCCACGCAATTGGAATTTTTGTTCGGCATGGCGCACCTCAATCCATTTGAAGAGTCTAACCTAATTAAAGGAAAAGTCTAAAGGAATTCCTTGGTATTTTTATGCTGAAGCTTGAACACAAAATGAAATCAGTAAACAATGTCTAATTCCCCTTTTAGCTAAGCCCAACGGTGTACTGGGCTGGGGGGGGGACCATCGACCTTAAAAGATTTGGGCCGAAACCTTAATGGCCAGCCCAGCTGTAGGATTCAATAGCATATATTTGGGTTTAAACCCTATCTAAACAAATTGAAAACTGACTAAAAAACAAAATATGAATGTCGATTTGGCTCATTTATTTATAAAAATAGAGAAAACAGATCCAAAAACTGATTCCACTCACGTAGCCTTTTTTAGCTTAAGAACAGTGACCAATTTTCAATTAATCTAATATCTAACAAAAGCATATGGCTCAATACTAAGACTGGCACAAAGTTGCAATATTAAAAGGCCAGAAACGAAAATTCTTAAGTTACAAGATAATCAAATTCAGACTCATCTAATTTCCGACAGCTTCAGGCCTGGGCCCAATGAGCCCAACGACTTACTGCTATTACAAACACGCCGATTTTCTGATTTTCTATCAATTTAGCTCTTTAAAATCTGCCTTGAATGGCAAGTTTAGGATGCCTTTACTGGCAAGAAAGGTAGGGCATCCTTCAAATTTTAGTTTTTGCCTTTTAGTCCCTCATTTTGTGACTTGACTGCCAAGTTAAAACCAAAATTAAAATCAGCCCCTACTAGAAGCTTCTAAATCAGTTGTCAAAAGATTCCCTCAACCAATTTGCCTAAACTACCCTTTAAACCCCTATCAATTACCCTCCCCAACCTGATCCAAAACAGCCTGTGCTTCTTTGAATTGGGTCGTAAATGACTCAAAGAGCCCAAAGCTTATATTAGACCAATCCAAATGAGCATTCAAAATTCAAATTCGGACCCAGGCCTCATCACAAATTAATTATAGTAAAAAAAATGCGACCAATTCGATCCTTGCTGATTACTGACTCTTACGAAAATAAAACAAAGATAAAATTAAACAAAGCAGAATTGACCTTGAGTCCGTTTGAAACACTAACAAGTTCATGCTATTCAATTTCACTACTGCTCAAATGAAATAAGACTAAGAAGAATGAGGGAAAGCATGAAGGAGACGAGGAACAGAAGACAAAGAAAAAGAAATGAAAGAAAAGGAAAGGAAATACCCCTAAGCAAAACAGTCAGATGGCTGGCTTGAACAGGTCTCCGGTATTCTTTGATATGAACCGAAATTGGTATTAATCGAATGTTCTTGTTGAGAACAAACGATTAATACAAGTTTCAGGCCGAATCCCTCTTGGACAGTTGAAGAATTGGGAGACTTTTCTGTCGCTTTCCTCTTAGATCTGAAACTGGCCTCACTGGGTGATGGTTTGAATGGATAGGGTGGTGGATTAGGGTTAAGAAAGAGGTGATAGTTTCATGGATGAAAGCTGGGGTTGAATAGAGGCGGCGCCGCCACCGAGGAAATTGTGGCGGCTCTAGGGTTTTGATTTTTCGATTGAAGATTCGAAAGGTTCCAGGAGGCTTTGAAGGAAACGGAGCGGAGGTCTGGAAAGAGGAGGGTGAGGCGGTGATTTGGTGTAAATCTGGCGGCAATTGGACGCCGGCCGCCGCCGTAGGCGATTTCCGGCGGGCGGCATGCGGCGGTGGAAGGCGGAGGCGTTACAGGGTTCTGAGAGGTTTGAGAGGAGACTGGATGGGGGGGGGGGGGGTAGGCACCTTAGGAAGCTTAAATATTAATTGACCCAAGCTTCCCAGCCGTTTGATCATCAAATCTCGACGGCTGGGATTATTTTTAACGATGCGACGTCGTTTCAATTATTAGGGGCTAAGGGAGACCGGGTCAGGGACGGTTTTGGGCCGGTGTGAGACCAATTGTCCGGGTCTGGGGGATTTCAAACTGGGCTGGGTATTTCAAAACCAAAATTTGGCCCAATTTTAATCTCATTCATTCCATTTTCATTTTAAGACAAATTATCAAAATTTCTTTTCCTTTTTCTTTTCTCTTTTTTTTTTCAAAATTAAAATAAAAACCTAAATAACAAATTACAAAACAATTAACTCCTAATTACTATCATTAACTAAACCAAATTAAAGGACAAACTACCCTAAATTCAAATTTACAACTAAAATAAACTATTTTTTTGAGACTTTTCCCTTTTATAAAAATTAATGACTAATTAATTCCTAAAATACAAAATTAACTCCTAAATGCATATGCAACACATTTTTGTATTTTTCATTTAATTAAAATGCACAGACAAAATGCAAACAATTAACAAAAATTCCACGAAAATCCATGAAATTGCAAATAAGGAAAAGAATTTTTTATTTTTATTTTTTG
Organism: Nicotiana attenuata; assembly: GCF_001879085.1. NCBI lineage: Eukaryota > Viridiplantae > Streptophyta > Magnoliopsida > Solanales > Solanaceae > Nicotiana > Nicotiana attenuata. Next base: position 9,697 of record NW_017676764.1, read on the forward strand.
AAATTATGGGAGTAATTCATATAGGCAAAAAATCACGTGCTCACACTTGTTTCAGTACATTGCCTTTAACCTAACTATGGTAAAGTTTCGTCTTGGCCTTGGCTCGTGGCTATTAGCTCGTGACTATCTTTCGGTGGTTTTTGCTCTGCACTTAACTCTTTCAATGAGTTGATTAGGCTTGAACTTTTGATTGCTTCTCAATCTTCTTTGTCTTCTTTATGCATTTGCGTATGTATACATCATATAGTCCCCCAAGCGTTTGAGCGTTGAAGCATGAAACCTCGAGCACTTGATTGTTCCTCTTATTTGGCCCTTTCCCTGAAAAGGAAAAACACACGGGACTCGGAGGGGCGATTATAGATGAAGACTGCTTAACCCGTCTGAGTTTCTATCAGAATAGTTTTAACCTTAGACCGGGAATTTTAATTTATTCCACGTGCCTTACAGGTCGTGATTCATCATTTAGTACGGGCTAGCTTTTTGCCTATCATCTAAAATCGTTAGTAAAATTTTTGTCAATTCAAAAATAGAATTTTAAAATGAAGATACATGACCGTGGGTATTCTTTTAGAAATAGTATCTCTTCAAGTGAACGTCATTCCAATATGAAGATAATATCTTGCCATCCATAGTTTCCAGCTCGTATGCTCTTTTTCCCGCAATACCATGAATCCTGTAAGGTCTCTTCCCAAGTTGGACTTAATTTTCCGGTATTGGCTATCTTCGTGGATTGAAAAACTTTCTTGAGCACGAATTCCCCAATCTTGAAGTATCTTAATCGTTCCTTCCGATTGTAATATCGCTCAATGACTTGTTTTTGTGCTGCCATTCTTATTAATGCAGTTTCTCTTCGTCTTTCAAGTAGGTCAAGGTTTATGCGCATTTCCTCTTCATTAGTTTCTTCTGACGCCTGTGTATACCTCGTGCTTGGTTCCCCTATTTCAACCGGGATTAAAGCTTCGGCCCCGTACACCAATGAAAATGGTGTTTTCACATGTGCTTGTTTTTGTTGTTGTGCGATACGCCCATAAAACACCAGGTAACATTTCTGGCCAATTGCCTTTAGATTCTTCTAACCGTTTTTTCAAATTGTTGATAATGACTTTATTTGTTGACTCCGCTTGTCCATTACCTACTGGGTGGTAAGGTGTGGACGTAATCCTTTTGATTTGCCAGCTTTGCAAAAATTCTGTGATTTGAGCGCCTATAAATTGTGGGCCGTTATCACACACGATTTCCTTTGGTACACCGAATCAACATATGATATTTCGCCAAATGAAATCTCTGACCTCTTTTTCCCGTACCTGTTTAAATGCTCCTGCTTCTACCCATTTAGTAAAGTAATCAGTGAGTACAAGTAGAAACTTTACCTATCCCTTTGCTTGGGGTAATGGTCCCACAAGATCCATTCCCCACTTCATAAAGGGCCACGGTGCAATGAGCGGATGTAATAGTTCCGCAGGTCTATGCATGTTGTTTCCATATCCTTGGCACTTATCACATTTAGCCACGAAATTCTCTGCTTCTTCTTCCATTTTAGGCCAATAATAACCTGTTCTAATCATGGTTCTTACAAGTGATCTTCCTCCTGCGTGATTTCCACAATGCCCCTCGTGTATCTCTCTCATTACATATTCAGTTTAAGAAGGTCCGAGGCATCTTGCTAAGGGGCCACCGAACATCTTTCGATAAAGATTACCTTGCTTCAAACAATATCGTGCGGCCTTTCTCCGAAGCGCGTGGGATTTTTTCTTATCTTCAGGGACGGTACCATACTGCAAAAAAGTGACAATCTCGTTTCTCCAATCCCAGGTTAAATTATTGAAGTTTACCTCACTTTTGTCTGGATCGAGTACTGACTGAAACAAATGAATTACAGAAGCATTTTCATTGCTTGTCACATCTGCCGCAGATGGGAGATTAGCTAGGGCGTCTGCTTCGACATTTTCATCTCTCGATATTTGTGTGATTTTCCAAGTTTGAAACTGTCTGATTAAATCCCGTACCTTTTCCAAATATTGCTGCATTCGTGCCTCCCTGGCTGTATAAGTCCCCAGCATTTGGCTAACCACGAGCTGTGAATCGCTTTTGATTACAATTTGATTAATGCCAAGTTCACGTGCCAGTTCCAAACCTGCAATCATAGCTTCATACTCTGCCTCATTGTTAGTTATGGAATGGCATTTTATGGCCTGGCGAATGGTTTCACCCGTAGGTGGCATCAAAACAACTCCTAAACCTGCTCCCTTTACATTAGATGAGCCATCCACAAACAAGGTCCAAATTCCTGGATTAGACCCGTTGAACACTTGTAATTCTTTTTCCGCTTCTAATTGCATCTCTTGGCTAAAATTAGCTAAAAATCTGCTAATACTTGAGATTTTATCGCGGTTCTAGGTTGGTATGTAATATCATATTCACTTAGTTCTATAGCCCATTTAGCTAACCTACCAGACAACTCATGCTTGTGTAATATGTTGCGTAATGGATAAGCAGTTACCGCGATAATATGATGACATTGAAAATAAGGTCTCAGCTTTCTAGGTGCCATGATCAGTGCAAGTGCAAGCTTTTCTAATTGAGGATATCGCGTCTCCGCATCTAATAATGATCTACTGACATAATAAATTGGAGACTGTTTACCTTGGTCTTCACGAACTAAAACAGCACTTACCGCTACTTCTGAGACGGCAAGATAAATGAGCAATCTTTCTCCAACCTTTGGTTTTGCGAGCAACGGCGGATTTGACAAGTATGTCTTCAAATATTTGAGTGCCTGTTGACATTCCCCAGTTCATTCGAACTGGTCTTGCTTTTTAAGAGCTGAAAAGAATTTAAAGCACTTTTCGGATGATTTGGAAATAAATCTCCCCAAAGCTGCAATTCTTCCTGTCAATCTCTGTACTTGTTTTTTTATTTGTAAGTACATCAGGGATTTCTTCAATGGCTTTAATCCGCGCTGGATTCACCTCAATACCACGGTTAGAAACAAGAAAACCTAAAAACTTACCTGATGCAACACCAAACGCACATTTCTCAGGGTTTAATTTCATATTGAACTTCCGCAAGATCTTAAACGTATCTGATAAGTGCGATATATGATCCCCCGAATGCTGAGTTTTGACGAGCATATCATCTATATAGACCTCCATAGTTTTTCCCAAGTATTCTTGGAACATTTTGGTCACCAGTCTTTGATACGTTGCACCAGCATTTTTGAGGCCAAAAGGCATTACTTTATAGCAGTAAGTCCCCCTGTCTGTTATAAATGAGGTTTTTTCTTCATCTAAAGGATCCATTTTAATTTGGTTATAACCTTAATATGCATCTAAAAATCTTAACAACTCATGTCCTGCAGTAGCATCAATGAGTTGATCTATATGTGGTAATGAAAAAGAGTCTTTGGGACAAGCTTTGTTAAGGTCTGTGTAATCTACACAAACTCGCCACTTACCATTCTTTTTCGGTACTACAACAGTATTAGCTAACCAATTAGGATACTTTACCTCGCGGATAGACCCAATTTTTAGTAATTTTTGGACCCCATCTTGAATCACCTGATTTTTGAAAGCTCCTTGCTTTCTCTTCTTTTGTTAGACAGGTGTGTATGAGGGGTCTTCATTTAACTTGTGAGTCATTACCTCCGGTGGTATTCCTGTCATATCAGAATGGAACCAAGCAAAATAATCTGCGTTAGCTTTTAAAAATTCAATCAACTTACATTTCACGTCTTGGCTAAGATTGGCCCCTATGTAGATTTTCCTTTCAGGCCAATGTACAAATAATACTACAGGCTCCAGTTCTTCGATCGTTGTTTTGATATTTTCGTTTTCTTCTGGTTCTTCAATGGAATCGGGCCTTGAATCTACATATATTTGCCCTTATTCAGTTGAGGTTTGCGTTGTGGTATCCTCAACTGAATACTGTAATTGCTATTTTTCTTCATTTCTCGTGCTTGAATCTGCTACGGAGTTAATGTTCCTAGATGTTTGTTGATCTCCACGGATTTGACATATTCCCCACGGTGATGGAAATTTAATGACTTGATAAGGTCGACGGAACAGCATCCATCTCGTGGATCCATGGCCTCCCTAAAATTATGTTGTGAGCCATTTCCAGCTCCACTACCTGAAACTTTGTATCTTTGACAACTCCTTCTACAATTGTAGTAAGTATTACTTCTCCTTTCGTCACGATGCTGGACTTGTCGAACCCGGACAAAGTATGCGCCTTGGGTACTAATTTGGCTTTAGCTTGCATCTCGTGTAGAACTCTTAGCAGAATAATATTCACAGAGCTACCTGGATCAATCAAAACTCGTTTCACATTAGTGTCATGTACAAGTAAAGATATTACCAGTGCGTCGTTATGTGGAGTTAATACGCCATCCGCATCATCAAACATAATGCTTTCTTCCTCTAAGACATGTCGCACCCGCTTCCCGTTGGTAACCGTGACTTTGGATACTTTATTTGCTGTTGTATACGTCACACCATTGATTTCTTCACCTCCACTTATAACATTAACGGACCTTTTTGGAGAGGGCGGTTTAGGGGGCTCCTGCCTATTCTTCATGTATGCTTGCTTTCTTTTCTCGCTGAATAACTCAGTGAGATACCCTTGCTTCAACAGATGATCAACTTCACCCATAACAACCTATAATCTGCCGTATTGTGACCATGATCGTGATGAAATTCGCACCAGTGGTCGGGATTGCGCTTGTTTGGATTTGACCTCATCTCTTTTGGACACCGCACTTATCACCCATGATTCTTAAAACAGCTACGAGCTTGGAAGTTCTTACATTAAAATTATAACCACCGAACCGCACCTTCAAGTTTCTATCATCGTCTTGTGACTCTCGTGTGTTGCGATCATTTCCAAACCTGGATGATGAACCCGATTCTCTATTTCTGGATCTATGATCGTACCTTGAATGATCATGCTTGGACCGTGAATCTTTTCCAGCTGGGCCCATATATGGTTCGTACCTGTTTTTACCGGATCTTTTTTCTGTTTCCGCCCGTCTTGAACTTACCTTTTCTTCTTTTTGAGATTGTGAGATGATATCTTCTTCGATCCTTAACTTCGTGCTATACCTGTTGTAAACGTCATTCCACGTCGTTGCTGGGAAGTTACGAAGACTTTCATTGAGTCGCCTCGTGGCTTCTGAGCTTTTTTCATTCAAATTACTAGTGAAAGCTATAGCTGCTCAATTATTTGGTACACGTGGTAACGTCATTCTTTCACGCTGAAACCTATCCACGAACTCTCTGAGCAACTCGGAGTCCCCTTGTTTGATTTTGAAAATATCCTCCATTTTCTTTTCGACTTTTTGAGCTCCTGTATGTGCTTTGATAAATGAATCTGCAAGCTCAACAAAAGAATTTTCGGGTAAAAGAGAGTACCATGTTAATGCTCCCTTAGTGAGTGTTTCACCGAATTTTTTGATCAATACTGATTCAATTTCTTGTTTGGTCAAGTCGTTGCCTTTTACTCCAGTTGTAAATGCAGTCACATGGTCTCGTGGATCAGTTGTTCTATCGTATTTTGGAATATCGAGCATTTTGAATTTCTTTGGAATTGGTAGAGGAGCAGCGCTTGGCTTCCGAGGTTGCTGTGAATATTTGTCCATATCGATTCCGTTGATTACAGGCGGTACTCCAGGTATTTTCTCTATGCGGTCACTTTGCTCATTGAGCTGTTTCTGCAATGTTAGAACTAAATTTTGTAAATCGGAATTGACTAAGTTACCTGGTTCTCCCTCTCGTGATTCACTGGGGGTTCCACCACCGCCTGAATTAACAAGCCCATAATGAGGGTTTTCCAAAGTGTTGGTATTTGGAATTGGTGTTGATGGTGCAGCAGGTAATTGGCTGGCAAAAGCCTCAAGAGCTTTATTGACCTGTTGAGCGATCAACTTCTGCAAAGCTTCATTGATAGCTTCATCGTTGTTAAATTGAGCACTTGCATTTGAGTGAGATCCATCAGGAGTTCCTTCTCGAGATCGACGAGGCGAACTTTGTGGAGAAGGGATCGGAGTGTGAACATCTTGTGGGTCCCCTTGGAGTTAATGGTTTCCTTGGTTTCCTTGGGTGTTATCGTTAACATTTGACATGATTGTTGATGTAACGAAATAGATAAGGTTAAGAAAGAATAGATTATCAGATTCCCGGTAACGGAACCAATTTGTTTAACCAAAAAATAGAATTTCAGTCAAAGCTTTAAATTCAGAAGAACTCGGGTTACTGATAATCAATAATGAGCAAAAGAAATTGATAACAATGAGTAGATAGCAAAAAGCAAAGTAAATCAATGTATTCAGTTGATTATCGTGTCCTTACAAATGATCAGTCTTCTCCCTTTTATAGCTATTTTTAAGTTATACATTTTGCCTTTGTCATAATAAGGTCATTATGGATGATTAAAGGCATTAAATGCTACGTTACATAATCATTGCAATTTAGTACAGATTCTCTAACGTTTTCAGTATTTAATGCTTATTAAACACTGTATCTGGGCTCTCCTGTGTTGTCAGGTTCATTCTTCTTAGCTTTTAGACTTAAATAGGTACGAAAATTGAGTCTTTTGAATATTTGCTCGTGCCTCTTCTTGTGCTTCCGCTCGTATCTGTTGCAACTCGTGCCTCTTTGCTTAATCACCATTCTTTGACCTGCCTACGTGTCATGACATGTCATCTTTCAATCACTTCGATATGCATAAACTCAGTTTTACCCAATACACTTATAATATTTATTTCCTATGAATGTGTTACAAGAGTATAGTTCCTTAATAATTAATGGGTAACATATCATGACAGTTCTTACAATTTCAACACGTTTTCTCTTCTCATTTCCATATTTGATCATCCTAGTTTTCTACTCCTACAAATACCCTCTTCCATTCATTTATCGCTTAACTAACTTCATTTCCTCTCTTCCCTAAAAAATCCACTAAGTAATAGTTATATGGCAGTGGCCGCAACCACCGTGTCGGGGGCGGAGCACAACCGCATTATGTGGCGGATGAGGTTGCACTCTGCACTTCGGACCGTTGTGGCGTATAGTATAATTGGCTGCTCCACTCTTTATGGACCACCTTGGTTAAGAAAATTAGCCGCATTTCCAGCATTCTCATATGTAACAGCTATTCTCATCACTAGCGACTCGACTCTAGGGGACACGTTGAGTGGCTCTTGGCATGCAATTCTCGCCACAGTTCATACCATGCCGCTTTCCATGCTTGGCGTATGGATAGCAGCCAATGGGTCCGATAGGTTGTCGCCGGTCGCTTCCGCCCTGGCATTGGCGCTAACTTCTTTGTTGGTGGCTCTGTTAGAGTGCACACATTTTAGTGCAAAAAGATTGCTTTGGGGCAGCTGGTGCTTGAGTTTGCTGATGGTGTTATTCGTGGAGTGCATACGAGTGTTGTTGTACACCCTCTTCGTGTTGCATGGAGTACAGTCCTTGGAATCGTTGCTTCTCTTCTTGCTTTGTCGCTCCCTTATCCGAAGTTAGCTTACTTTGAGGTAAGATGTTTGACTGCACTATACTTCTCTTTTATTTTACACTAGCAGTATATATATTTTAACGTGTTGCAGAAGGTTAAACACTATTTCTTGATGTCCTATTCGTGTATATGGGCGTAATGCAACTCCCTTCTTTAACGTGGAAGTTCAGAAATTTTAGGCAATTGTTGATTATATAGTTTGATACATAACTCTCAATCTTTTGGAGTTCTTTTTGTTTGACTTAAAAGTTGTTTAACACTTTTTAAGCAAATCAATCAATATAGATGAAGGGGTAAATCATAGTCGAAGATAATAAACCCTAGAATGATCTTACAATTGATTCAGAGGGCCAAAATACAAATCGGAGAGAGAGAGAGAGGAGGTGATAATCTTCGAGAGATAAGAGAGAGAGATAATGTTAGAGAGATAAGAGAGAGATAATCTGTTTCAATAATGAATCCCCCCTTTTACAAGTCTTGGATCCCTCTTTATATAATAGAGGATCCTTACTTGAATATTAAAAGACAAAAAATAAAGTACATGCTATAGAGGGGCCGACGTGATCATGAAGTCGTCCCTCTTGTTATTCCTAGGTCGCCCTTCTAGCCGGACTCACATATATATTCGGTCGGTCGTGCTGGCTTAAAGACGTGGTCGGTCAAATTCGACCCCATACAGTTAGTCCCTCCGCTCGTCGGGGTCGCAGCGAATACGTCCTCGATGGGCGGAATCGGTACCTCCGTTCTGGGAGAGTTTGACTTTGTCAATGACTTGTGACGTGACAGGCAGGAGACAGTAATCATGACTGTCAGAGCGTCGAAGCGAAATGCCTTTCCCCGTGTGACATCAGCGTTCGTATGCGTCATCATTGCGCGTATTCTCGAGGCAGGAAATCAGAAGCTTTTGGCGCCTGGTTTCTCGTGCCGATTCGACGTCTGCCTCTTCGATTCTGGCGCCACCCAACCCTATAAATAGGAGAAGGGTTTAACTTGATTCAAACTTTGGTCATTTGCAAGAGCATTCCAGCCCTTCAGTGCATATTTTCACATTCTGGTGCGTTTTCCTTCGATCGAAACCCTCCTTTTTTCTCTTTATTGGGTTGTGCACAACTTTTTCTTCACCGAGACCATGCTTAAACCTTGCCAATTCGACGAGAGGGTCCCGGCGGCTGCCCCATCGAACGTGCCGCCATCTTCCGATGGTGGAGAAGTGGAGGGGGAAGAGGACGTCAGTCCTCTTACTGTGGAGGCATTATTGCCAAAGCATATCTTATCTCGAAGTGATTTCAGTAAAGATTTTCCCATACCGGCTCCAGAGTTTTCCGAGTCATTACAGAATCACTTGGATGACCTCCGCGTGAAATACGGCATACCCGCCCATGTAGAGATGGTTCCGGCGGGGAGGGATCACGTGGATGTTCATAGGCCAGGGTATTGTGTCTTTTAAGAATACCCCTTTTCGATTGGTTACAGCCTCCCTCTTTTCCCTTTGGCGGAGGAGTTCTGTCGGTTCTATAATGTGTGTCCGGCTCAACTTACACCGTATACTTTGAAGGTGCTTCGGCTGCTGACCAAGTACGCGGAGTTGGCCGGATGTGAAGTCACGGTCCATCACCTCCTTCAACTGTTCAGTGCCTGCTATCTAAGAGGGACCATGGTGCATTTGAGAGGCCGTGGTACGAAAGGATTGGTGGTCAAAACCGATGACCGAGCGAGTCGTGGGTTCTTGCGCAAATATTTTTTCATTAGGACCGAGCACACGGTCTCTAATCCTGCCGGGTTCCCAGAGAGGTGGAACTCGAAACATTAGTGTTTGCAGTTTGTCAAATTCCGTGTTACCCGTGAATGTCGCAATTCTGACCTTTGTATTGCAGCTATGGCTCACCCGCCCCGGCCTGTTGCCAACCTTAGGAGATGGGTTATTGGCTTGCTTCCCTACGCGGAAGAGACCCGCACTTGGCCTACCTTCATACGGCGTTACGGCCCCAAAGTCTCTTCAGGTAGATTTCCGATTTTTGCTTTGTAAATTCTGCAACCCTGCTCACTTATTTTTATGGCGACAGGTTGAGGCGCTTCTAGGAAGAGGGCGCCAATCCCCGCTCTCCAGCCTCGGACGCTCATGATATACTGATTGAGTCTGTCCGAGAGGATCTCCCGTCCAGCTCCTTTACAGGGGGTCTACATCTGCGTGTTATATCACCAAGAGTCCTTCAGCAAATGAGGCTCGAAGATAAGATAACTAACCGCCGCTGCATAACATTAACGGGTTTAACAATGCAAGTAGACGAACCTCCGAGAGAATATCACTCCAGTCTTTGCGGGAGGATTCACGTTTGGAAACCACATTCCACATCATGAATAGGAAACGGCCATACAACTACATCAATAGGGCGTCCGAGGATACCGCCATGCGGGCCATTCCCTCGAGTTTCTCACTCAAGTAATCAAATTTCCCACCCCATATCATTTCGCGCCAGGAATGATACCGAATTGCCACAAGACTGCAACATACCAAATAGTGAAGGGAGGCGCGCGGAAGCATAGCAATATCAGCCCATGTCAGGAAACAAAATCGCACCCGACAACAGAGGTTATTAGGACCCAGATGTCATAGAAAGCTTGCCAAAGCGATAGCGGAAACCCTCGAACCGGTCCAAGCTAGACGGTACCGACAGTTTCAAAAGAAAGCCTACATCGGACACAACCTCTACCGACCCAGGTATGAGTTCCACGAATTCTAACTAACCATGCAGATTTATTTGGCCTTCTCTCATTTCAAATATATGCCCGGGGATCCCAAGACATCGCACTCACAAGCTGAACGTCGACCACTTTATACTCCGTGTACGGCATGACTAAGGAGGAATTGTTCAACGCCGCATATCAACGATGGCAGCTCAGTGTGAAGAGTAGATAAACCTACTAGCCAAACGAGTTTCCATCAGTGAATCGAATACCCCCAATGGGGTCGCCAACGCTGGTCATCTGGTTAAAGAAGAAAAACAGGGAAATTGGAGAAATGGCGTGAGACTTCACCGACCTAAACAATGGCATGCCCAAAGGACATCCTTTCCCATTGCCCATATCGACCAGCTGGATTGAGTTGCACACAGCAAGGCATGAACTGCTACTCTTCTTGTGGACGCCTACACCCTCTGGTCTATAACAAATCCTGTTGATATGGCCGAGAGGACCAACTAAAGAAAGACAACTTTCATCACTCTATCAAGTGGATTACTGCTATAAAGTGATGCCCTTCGGACTGAAAAATACTCGGTGAACGTTACCAAAGGCTGGTCACCAAGAAGTATTGCAAGGAACAGCCGGTAGAACAATGGAAAGTATATATCGACGACATCGTTAGTAAAATCGATATAAGAAGGAAGGACCCATTATCGACCATTTAAAGCAAGCCTTCGAAGATACGAGGCATAATGGATGAAGTTAACCAGAAAATGCACCGTTCGGCGTGGCCTCAGGGAAAATTTCTAGGTCATTCTCATATCGCAACGATAGGCATCGAAGTCAACCGGACCAATCAAGGCCATAGAACGACAATACCCGAGGTTCTGTTTGCAGTAAGAAAGCAGGTACAGAAATAACGGGCGAATAGCGCCTTATCAAGGTTCATCTCGCGGTCTCGGACAGATGCGGCATAAATTCTTCAAAATTTCTGAGGGAAAGACCATGCGCGACAATGGAACAAGAATGCATCGCGGCCCTAAGGAAATGAAGGCATATATCTTCGCGCCACTACTGTTCCAGAAGCAGACCCAAGCGGCGTAATGCCCCTATCTTGTGTTATCTGCAGTTGCTCGAGCGCTGGTCAGCGCCGTCTTGGCGCCGCGGAAATAGATGTACGGTCAATCCCCCTCTATTTATGTATATCAGCAAAAACTTAGTAATGCCGAGAGACAGGTACCCATACCTCGAAAACTAAGCTCTGCGCTGGTCGTAGCTTCACGAAAGCTCAGACCTTTATATTTCAATGCATCCCATTAAAGGTAATAACAACCTTTCCCCCAAGAGGCATTCCTTAGCACAAACCCGCACACTCTCGGGTAGGCTCGCCAAGATGGGCCATAGAGCTCAGCGAACATGACATAACCTACCATTCCAAGAAACCGCCATCAAGTCGCAGGTACTCGCGATTTTGTTGCCGACTTCACGCAAGGATAGTTGCACAGAGGGTGGAACAAGAGGCCGCTTCGCGCTCTGCCTCAACCGACCTCTGGACCCCTTTCTACACTTGACGGCGGCTGCGAATGCCCTCGGATCGGGGTGGGACTCGTCGCCTCGAAGTCCCCATTGCGGCTGAAATAATTGCCAGTTCCATACGATTGGGGGCCCCCGAGAATGCTCAACAACGATCGGCCGAGTATGAGGCTGTGATTGCAGGCTTAAACTAGCCATCAAATACGTGGCCCGTCGACTCATCCTCCACTGCGAATCTCAACTTCGTCATAAATCAACGTCACCGGACTTTACCAAGATCAAAGAGCAAAGGCTACAAAGATATCAGTCAGAGATCGCGCAACTGATGCCTTTGGAGTTCGACAGACATGTCGCTGTCTGAGCAAACCCCAGGGCACGAAAGTCCGAAGGGCAGATAGCAGCGTAACTAGCAGCAAGTCATCCAAAAATATCATAAAGGAAAAGTGGGTCCGTCTCCTTCCAGTTCGGCGTCACCCGTCGAGAGTATTCTCTTTTAAATGACTTGACACTTCGACACGGACACATGGCGCAACCAGTTTTATCCTACCTGCAGGACGGGAACCACTCCCACACGGACAAAAAAGAAGCCAAGAAACTCACGGGTGCAAGCTGCCCGGCTACAGCGCTGATAATCATGATCTCATAACATGCAAACGTTTGGTGGTCCCCTTGCTAAGTGCTCCGGACCGCATCAAAACGAGGCAAGTTATTAGAAGAGGTTGCAACGAGGGCCATTGTGGTGCCGCATACAGGGAACCGCGCCCTTGTCTTGATGCTCATCCGCAGCCGCTATACTGACCTACCATGAAAAAGAAGCAGCAGATTATGTTCGACAGAGCGAGCAGTGCCAAACTACGCCCCATTGATATTACCAGGCGGTGGGAGCTCTTCCATTCGGTCACCTCGCCATGGCCCTTTCATTAATGAGGGAATGAGATATAATCGGCCCACCTACCGGCAGGACGAGGAAAGGTGATGGCTTTCTTTTAGTTTTGACTGACTATTTTTTACTAAATGGGTTGAAGCAGTGTGGTACGCACAGATAGCCGAGCAAGAGGTCATCGCCTTGTATATGGCAAAAATTCAATATACCATATTTTCGGCATCCAAAAGAAATCAGCATTAATGACAATGGCCCCAGTTCATCGGTGAGAAAAACAAACCGAAAACTTCATTCGAGAAATGCACATCAAGCGAGGATACTCTTTCCAAACTCCGTATCATCCCGACGCCAACGGCTAAGCCGAGTCTCTCCACAAAACAATATTGAACATATTAAAAAAGAAGCACGAAGAAGCTAAGGGCTATTGGCTCCGAATTAATACCGTGAAGATTATGGAGCCTTACAACTACGCCCAAATTCCAGACACGGAGAAACACCGTATTCACCTGGTCTACGGATCGATGCAGTCATACCCGTACGAGATCGGAGAGCCAAGGCCTGAGATATTCCCATACCCGCGGAGCAGGACAACGACGAAAGCAGAGTTAACAGAGATCTAGACGTAGCCGAAGGAACGAAGAGGACAGGCTCCAGATATAAGAAATGACAGCCCAAAAACAGCAGGCCAGAAAGTATATTACAACAAGAAAGCCAAAGTAAGTCGCTCAAAGTTAGGCGACTACGTCCTTAAAGCAAAACCACTGACAGCGAAAGAACCGACATGAAGGAAAATTGGGACCAACTGGGACGGGACCATACAAAAATACATAGCGCGGACGAACAAAGGAGGCATTCCACTAGAAACGATGGAGGGGAAAACGCTCCAAAACAATTGAACGTCAACCCACCTCAAAACTTCCACTTCTGAGAAGCTACTCTCCTAAGTCGTACTCTCTTTCTCCCTGACCCAGAGTTATTTCCACAAATTGGAGTTTTGCTCCGGGGCAAGGTTTTAAACCAGCGGCAAAGGGGATACCCGGTTGGAACAAGAGCAAGGTTCACCATATCGGCCAATCGACAATGGTCACAGGCCAATTAGTCAAGGGACTACACTAGTTCATTTCTCCATTGTATGCAACAGAATTCGTCTATTGCTAGTTACAGAACATCCCCATTTGAATGAACGGAATCTTCCGATTGAATGAACAGAAAACTCAATTGAATATGAACAAAATCTGCAATGAATCACAGAAGATCTCCACTGAATAAATAAAGTTAATGCTCCATTACCACGAACAAGAGTCCCCAATCCCCACTCCCAGCACGGAGATATAACTTCGCACGACAGTCGACAGCAACATCCTAATGGATAAGGCCATCGACATCGGTTTCAAACCCGCGTCGAAACCAGCGCGATACTTTTCGACGACGAGTCGAAGCAATATCCTAAATGGCCAAGGCCATCGACATCGGTTTATTTTTTTTTTCGACCTCGCTCGAACCACGACGGCATACTACTTCGATCGACAGTCGAAAGCAACATCCTAGATGGTCCAAGGCCATCGACATCTAAGCCGGTTCGACCTCGCATCGGAAAACCCACGACGGATATACTACTTCCGACACTCGAAAGCCAACACTCCGAATGGCCAACGGCCATGCGATCTATCCGGGTTCAACCTCGCTCGAACACGACGGATCTATACTCGGCCGATCAGTCGCAAGCAACATTCTAATGGCCAAGGCCATCGACATCGGTTCGAGCCTTGCTCGAACACATGAGGTGGATACTACTTTCGATGACAGCGAAAGCAACTCCTATGGCCAAGGCCATTGAAATCCGTTCGACCTCGCATCGACACCACGATGGATACTATATCGAACGACGAGTTGATAGCAACATCTAATGGCCAAGCCATCGACATCGGTCGACCTCCATCGAACCACGACGGATACTACTTCGACGACATCGAAGCAATATCCTAATGGCAAGCATCGACATCCGCTTCGACTCGCTCGAACCATGACAGATACTACTCCGACGACAGTTAAAGCAACATCCTAATGGCCAAGGCCATCGACATCGGTTCGACCTCGCTCGAACCACGATGTGATACTACTTCGACGACAGTCGATGCAACAATCCTAATGCCAAGCCATCGACATCGGTTCGACCTCGCTCAAACCATGGCACGACCCTCTGACGAACGAGGTGACCGAACAAAAAAAGAGAAAAACAAAAAAAAAAAAAAAATCCGTCTTACGGAGGCTAAGCATTACAAAAGAAAACCACCAAAAAGGGAAGGCACTAAATGGACGAAGCACAAAAATAAATTTATATTCAACAAAAATATTTACATCCGCCCCGACGGACGAGCCCAATACACTATACGAGCCAAAAATATACAAGTTTTATAAACTGCCCGTCACCCCCTGGAGGTAACGTCATCTTATACCAGAACTGGAGTCGAGCCGGTTGACATCTTCGGAAGCACACCCCTCCCCATCAAGAGAGTCGGCGTAATAACCACAAGCTTTACGAGGCAGCGCGAGCCTCGCTCGCCGTGCCTAAAACTTCTCCTTCCGTCGCCCGGACCCGGGTATGAAAGCTCTCTATTACACTTCGGAGCTTATCCTCCGCAAAAATCCACATTCATGTGCACTTCGACGCGTACTCCGACTAGGCGAAGGACGAGATGCGGGAGGCTGAGAAAGTCCGTTGTTCGACGCCATCCTGGCGTCGAGCTCGGCGGCCAGATCTGCCACCCTCCGTTGCAGGTCGACGTTCTCCACCGCCACCCTACGGCTTAGCTCAAGCTCGTCATCTCATCCTGAGAAAGCTGCCTCCCAACTCGCGTGTACGGGCCACGACCTCATCAGCTCGCTATCCGCCCTCCTCCAGCCAGCTCCCCTGTGTTCCAACTGGGACTGCCCCCGCTTCAACCACGCTCGGTGCTTAGAGCGATACTTTTTCGATACTTTTAGCATCTGTTTTGTAGAGGCCGTCCGTTTTGCTCACGTCGTCCCCTCTCCACCTCCAAAAACAAGGGTCTAAAAAGAAAAGCAGAAATAAGCACGCCTCAAGTCAGTCTTACAACACGCAGAAGGTAGAAAGGAAAAAGGATTACCTGCAAAGCATGCCGGAAACCCTTCGTGATAGCTCCGCATCCTCCACAGTACTGAGCATCTTGCTCTCGGAGACGGCACACAGCAGGGTAAGGCCGAAGCAGCCTGTTCCTGTTTAACAGCAAGTTTGTAAGCCGCGGAATTTGTAATACGACGGTCGGACCCCATCCAGTCATTCATCGTCCACGTCGGGTACAGGCCACCCACAAAACTCCGCTCAACACTCCTTCCTAAGCGATGTCAGAGTACGATTTACTCCGCTTTGCTCGCCTAGCGCTGCTCTATTGCGACTGTTGGTCGATGACCCTCCCCTCAAGACGGCACACGCAGAAACTAGCACCGGAGAGCGGTACTCCTCTGTTTTGAGCCGACCTCCCAGATAGAAGGTTGGCGCGGCATGGAATGGCCTGTGCATCGGCCACAGCAGCCCACTTCCTTCCGGTCTCGGTGGCCACCCCCTTGCCCTTTTCGAGCCTCCTCCTTTTCTTGCAAATGATTCCTCGCCATCAGAGGATTACATCCCCACGGGTTGCAGACCCCGGCACCAGCGATGTCAACTCCCACCATAACCAGTAGTCGTAGATGT